>NC_133487.1:18027996-18051661 GCF_025370935.1 Choristoneura fumiferana | reverse complement strand
TTTTCTCGAAAATGGTGAATAATTCTGAAAATAGAATATTTTTTTTTTAAATATATTATAACATTTATTTTATTCCAATATTTTTCTTATCTTTCCCGCCTTTTTTTCATTAAAAATAAACTGCAGGTGTATTTTCCACCGAAAATACCACAAGCTGTTTCAGACCCAATAAAAAAAGTCCGGAGTTACGGGTTCATTTCACTATCTGTGCTAAGTTCTTTATAGAAGGTACATAAATCCACCATGTGATATACGCTCAGCTTAGTAATTTTATCGAGCCAAAATAACAGAATCACATCTCAAATCTCAGTCTTTATGCGTTCAACTGAAGAGCACAGGCCTCCTCTCAGAATAAGAGGGCTTGGACGGTAGTTCACAAGGGGGCCCAGTGCGGACTGGGAACATCACCCATTCAGAATTACTTTGCGGATTTGTGTAGGTTTCCTTCACCAGGCTCGTTGTAAATTCCAAAAATGATATTTGAAAGAAAGAAAGAAAGAAAGAAAAGTTTATTTTGGCTCCAAAAATGTACCACCTAAAACTAAGACTAGAACTAGCACTAAAACTAAACTAAACTATTTCGCACAAATTTCGAAAAACTCAGAAGTGCGAGTCCAGAATTGAACCCGCAATCCCTCTGCTCGAGTCGAGAGGCCAAACGTCAAATTGCTAGTCCACCACGGCTTCTTAAATAACGGAATAAACTTTGAATTAATCGTTATCAAGCAAAGACAGTAAAATTAGCATGCGTCGGCGAGTAACGCGCGTGCTGCCATCTCGGGACAAGTTTATTACATTCCAGGAATGGAACGTGTTGGCACAGATATAGATTACACTAGATAACGCAAACACCTCAATCTGTATGAAAACCAACCGTGTCACTTTTTTATATCTACTGTGACGTCTCAAGAGCGAATTAGCGATGTGAATTCCCCGATGTCCGCGCAAAATCGATTCAAATGCGCCGCCCGCCCGCGCCGTGGGGCTCGAGTCAGTCACTAGTCATGATTAGTCAGTTAGCGATCAGTCTTTGTATGGGGCCAACCCCAACGTTTGGTCGGGGTTCGGACACGCAAAGTAGATGCATTTGCGTAATCTAGTGTAATCTATATCTGTGCGTGTTGGTATCACCTGCACTATAGAGAAATGCTGCGAATTACTGAGAATAGTAAAAGGCAGAAAGGGTTCTTTATCCAGTCTTTATCGGTAGGGCACAGTTGAACATACACTGCCACTGTTGCCCAATAGAACCTAGTTGTTTCAATTAGAATCAGCCTGCCTCCTGCATCCATCGTGAGCGGTGAACGTGGGGTGAACGGTTACCGGAAAATGAGGGCTAATTGACAGGCGATATTTCGCTAGATGGCGTTAGTGTCGTGAGGTTCTTTGACATTACGGTCTTGCTACGGCTAATAACTAAATGAACCAATCGCAAGCAAGACGGTAAGGTAAAAAAACTAGCAAAGAGCGTGTCGGACACGCCCTAAATAGGGTTTCATAGCCATTAATAAGTAATATTTTTCTAAGGATTTCGTATTTTGTACGGAATATTCCAAGTTTAGGTATATTTTGTACCTTTGGCTGCTATTTACTCTTAAACTACTAATAATTCTCAAGAAACCCACCCACCGGTTTAGATTTTAGAGGGGGGGGACGCTCGATTTGAATGAAAATTTGCATTAGTTTATGGTCAGCGAAAAATTAAAAAGTTAAAAGATTGCAGGCGCAATAAATTGGCGCGTCTGCAATCTTTTTGAAAAGTTAAAAAGGCCATGGAAATATTGGCACAAGTCGTATACAGCCAAGTCTAGTGGCTGGTACCAGATATTTTGTGGTCCATCTTAAATCGAGCTACCGTGTTGTATGCTCCGGGAGGAAGGGCTACAAATTAGCCCGAAACAAGTCGAGCTAAACTCGATTTAAGACGTGAGTTATCTGAGTTTATTTTGTACTTATACGAGTATCATTACATATTACTGTATAAACTGAATATCCTGTGGTGGAGTTAATAAACGAATTTTATTATTTTTATTACTATTCCATTTCACGAGTCTATTTGTTATTTTATGTTCAGACTTTCACAGTTAATTTTTTTGTGACAAAGCTTGTTTTCATTAAAATTGAATTGGCTTATATTGGTCGGAACGCTTGACATAGTCTATTTTTGTTTTCTCGGCTGATTTTATTATCATCAAGTTAAGAATATGCTCGTTACCACGCTTTTTGACCGGCTTCAAAAATAGAGAAGATGCTCGATTCAACCGTATTTTCGTCATTGCTTTAACCGTTTTACTCTAGCTGTTTGGTATTCTATGTATGAAATTCCACCCACACTATAACATTCTAATAAGTATATTTTTATCTATATAAGTATGTATAGTATACTCTTGCTTGTTTATATTTATTATTTCACCCTGGCTCGCCCACACACACGCACGCGTCTTGTCCTCGACCCTCCGCTCTACCACAGATAAGCCCTATTACCCGTTGCCTAGTTAGTACTCATAGTACAAGCTTTGCTTAGTTTGGGACTACGTCAAGTGGTGTCAAGTATCTCATGGTATTTATTTATTTTAAAAGGCCCGTCATGGCACCACCATGTCATAGCACCTCACAAGTAACCTATGTCAATCAGCTGCTTTCACTTGATCGCATACAGCGCGGGGCGTCCCGAGTCATCGGCAACTCTCTCCGATAATCTCGATCATTTTGCTCTCCGCAGAGACGTTAGCTCCCTTTGTGTATTCTATAAGATCTACAACTGGGAATGCTCTGAGGAACTCTTCGACTTATTTCAGCTGCGGGGTTCCAACCACCCGTCGTAAGCGTTCATTTCATCGACATCATGTTCATGAATGGCAGTCTTCGACGGTTCTTTTTAAGCAGTCTTCTTTGCCGCGAACTTGCAAAATCTGGAACAAGCTTCCCGCTGGGGTCTTCCCATCGAGTTACGACCTGGGTGCCTTTAAGAGGCGAGTGTACAATTTCCTGCAGGGCCGACAACGCACTGGCATCGCGTAAAGCGCTACGGGTGTCTATGGACAGTGGTGATCACTTAACATCAGGTGACCCACTAGTTCGTTTGTCTGGCCTCTCTAACATAAAAAAACACACAAAAAATAGCTCCATATTATAAGAATCACCTTAGAGCCTTATATTTTTGAAGAACAATAATTTTCAAGAATGATTCAGGTGGATTTCAGTACAGTGCTTTGACATTTGTTAACAATAGACTCTAAAAAATAGAAAAGTCGTCAATTGAACTGCGAAAATTTTATAACAGGCTCAAGTGGGATTCCTGCGAAACGGGTTTATTGAAAGCGAATTACAGTGATCCTACAAAAGCTGGAGCTTTGAAAGCCTTTGGCACGACTGAGAGCAGCCGGCTTCACGCATAAAGGTCCGTTTATATCTACAGACATTGAGCGTGCCAGACACGTGGCGTGGCAGACAAAATAATATTAATTATATTGAGTTTCTGTCGGCGTCTGCGCGGCCGTGTAACGATAGATATATATATATACGTAAATAGACACTGTATAGAAGAATATTATTTTTTCTGCCACTTCACGTGTCTGGCACGCGCAATGTCTGTAGATATAAATGGACCTTGACTGGTGCAGCAAACGTTGATATTGTTTGTTGCGTATGCTAATAAGATAAATACTTCTATGTCTTGGTGACGCATTTATGTAAATGCGTTGCGATGTGCAAACAAATGAAACGATCGTGAAACGATCTGCACTCGTGACCTCCATCGAGCGCTCTTACCGACCGTACTCATCAAGCGAGCCGTAAAAAATATAGTAACGAGGTTCTAGAACCCGACACTCGTCGGCTCATTGCGAGCCGCACGTGTTCTGCAGGGCTACTACGAAACTCGTAACTCGAAGTTCGTGTCGCATTGTCCCTCTCGCTCTCGTATTAAATAGTACAAGTGTCAGAGGGACCGAACGACACGAACTTCGAGTTTCGAGTTTCTTGTAGCCCTGCTGCTCGTGGCAGGCTTACGAAGTTGTGAACCACGTACATACTATGTTTTTAGGTTACAGTAACGTGCAACAGTTACAGTTACGTAATGAGTGCCTGGCCGTCATCGGCTGGCTGCGAGAACAAGGCGTTCCGCTCGCGAACTAGGTATATATACTACCTATGATTTTTAGTAACTGTAACGTGCACAGCTCGATGTTGAGTACCCGGCTTAAAGCGCACGTTTCTCTTTCCATGAGACGGTTGGATCCCTATGCACTTTGTCCGTGTTATCAGCACAGCTATCCTATATGTATAGTACTTAATGCTCTGCATGTGGCATCACAGCTAAAGCCCACTTTGTGATAAGCTTATAGCTAACAGTACAGATGATATCTATCAGCCGTGACGATAGCACCCACGTAACTTAGCACAATGAAGAGGTCCTACGTCTTGCTATCTATTAAGGTCTGGTTAACGGACATCATCATACCATACATATTATTTCAACTCCAAATTTTTGTTACTTTTACGGTCATCCCGTGTAATAAGATTTCACGGATGACCGTAAAAGTAACAAAAATTTGGAGTAGAAATAAAAAATACAAAAAGACTCCAAAAAGTAATCTTAATTTGATTGCTTAATAGCGACATCTCTGGTCCCTGGTGAGCGGATAGTTCCAAGGGAAGTGTTTGATGTATCTCGATGAGAACTAAAAACATAGATGGTGTTAGTGTCGCTGCTTAAGTGACTAATGAAAAACAACGCCAGCAAAACTAAAAAAAAACGCCGCCAAAAAAGACACCAAAAAGCAAATAATAATTATGCACTACCTAGCTGTTGCCCGCGACTTCATCTGCGAAGAATTCGTTTATCCCAATCCCGCGGGGACTATGCTGATTTCCCATAGTCTCCGCGGGATTGGGACGTTGACGTTTGACGTTTGCTCATGATTGGTTAAAAAACTAAATGAGCCAATCGCAAGCAAACGTCAAACGTCAAACGCACCTTACGATACTAACGCCATCTTTTTTTTTTTTTTTTTTATTCGACTGGATGGCAAACGAGCAAGTGGGTCCCCAGATGGTAAGAGATCACCACCGCCCATAAACATCACAACACCAGGGGTTTTGCAGATGCGTTGCCAACCTAGAGGGCTGAGATGGGATACCTCAAGTGCTAGTAATTTCACCGGCTGTCTTACTCTCCACGCCGAAACACAACAGTGCAAGCACTGCTGCTTCACGGCAGGATTAGCGAGCAAGGTGGTGGTAGCAATCCGGGCGGACCTTGCACAATGTCCTACCACCTGCACTACCACCTGTACTATCTAGCGATATTTCACCTATTATGTGAAAACTCTCAACCTCAATGAAACAGTTTAAATATTATTCTGCCTTAACGAGAGCACTTACGTAAACTGTGCACTCCATAGCGCACGACTGCATTTTATGCGACCACTAAAATATAATTCCCGTCTCAATTAGAGCAGCCAAACCCAAGTCAAAAGCATTTGCTCTAAAAGCCAGCTCTAAAAGGCTTATATCAGAGGGGCTACTACGAAATTCAAAAATCGAAGTTCGTCTCGTACCGTCCCTTTCACTCTTGTAGTAAATAGTAGAAGCGTCAGCGGGACAGCAAGATACGAAGTTAGAATTTTGAGCGAGGCCGTGACTAGATTTATCTACGTTTTTATCCCTTTCTATTACACTAAGGCAAAAAGAGAAGCACTTATGAGTGAGAAACTGCAAGTCAACTATTCCATCAGTGATAGCAGGGCACGAAAATTACGTTCACGTGTTATAGCATAGAAAATAAAGTTCAAGCACTGAATTACTAAAGTATATATCTTTCCAGCTACGAGTATCAGTATCAGTCTGTCTGTCTGTCTGTCCGTCCGCGACTTTGCTCAGGGACTATCAATGCTTGAAAGCTGTAATTTCGCACGGATATATATGTAAACTATGCCGACAAAACGGTACAATTATAAATTCAAAAAAAAAATTTATGGTACCTCCGTCCGATAGACGTAAAGTGGGGGGATTTTTTTCTCTCATCAATATACGAAATCCTTAAAAAAATATTACCTTATTTTTTCATAATAGCTACGGAACCCTATTTCGGGCATGTCCGACACCCTCTTGGCCGGTTTTTTTTAAACGACCTGGTTGGATTCCGGTACTGAGAACAAGTTTTTTTTTAATGTTTGAATGCAGTTTTTCTTGTTACTAAAATCCATGATATGGTTCCTTAGAACAGATCTTCGTATGTCTCATAGTTTCAGACTTTCCCATCTAAATGAGCCACCCTGTATAGTTGATCCCCATACTGTTGTTTGTATGTTTTGTTAGAATATTGATTTGTTTGAAAACTACAACTTCTAGGAGTCGAATGAATATTCAAAGCTACTTACGCACAGAAGTTGAATAGTTAAACTGAATACCTTGTTTTAGTTCGCGGAAGAGGCTGAAACAACTTTTTGCAACACGGAAAGTTAGTAATTTAGCACTGCGTCGGGCAAATTTCAGTAAAAATTGGACTAGTGGACGACCGGATGGCCAAGTGGTTAGAGAACCTGACCACGAAGCTTAAAGTCCCGGGTTCGAATCCCGGCCGGGGCAGATGTTTGTATGAATAATACGAATGTTTGTTCTCGGGTCTTGGATGTTTAATATGTATTTAAGTATGTATTTATTTATATAAGCATGTTTATCCACCTAGTGTATATAGAACAAGCTTCGCTTAGTTTGGGACTAGGTTAATTGGTGTTAAAGTGTCCCATGATATTTATTTTATTTATTTACTATCAAAATAAACTTCTAGTTAATTTTTAGTCTTAACTTTTACGAAGTGGTGGCCAAGACTGGGTCGAAAAACGGTCGGTAGACCCGGCCCGTTGGTCGGATGACATCTGGCAGTCGGTTGGTAAACTGTGGATATGAGACTTGCACACGACTGAGCAAAGTAGCGTGAAATTGAAGAGGCCGTTATCTGGATGTGGGCTGATTTGATTAATTGATAAATTGAAAATACACACTGAAATATAGATGCACAGAAAAACCAGAAAAATAAGACCAGCACTGGGAATCGAACCCAGGTCCTCGGTATTCCGTACCGCGTGCTATACCGCTACACCACTGTTGGTCAACGGCACAGACACGAATTTCTCCTATGCACCACATATCTCAGCTTGTTTGTTTCTCATTTACGGTTTAGGTACGGAATACCGAGGACCTGGGTTCGATTCCCAGTGTTGGTCTTATTTTTCTGGTTTTTCTGTGCATCTATATTTCAGTTTGTATTTTCAATTTAGGTTTTACGGGATGACCGTAAAAGTAAAAATTTGGAATTGAAATAAAAAATACAAAAAGATTCCAAAAAACCAATCTTAATTTAATTGATAAATTTTGGTAATAGACTAGTGATCGTTGAAACTCCAATATGCACCACAGGCTAGCCTAGCGTTTAGACCTCTCAAGCTTATACCTATCGTATTGTTTCCCACGTCCCTGTGCTTCCGAGGGGATTACTACATATAATGTATGGGCAAAAAACTTTTCCCAGTATCACATCCCAAAATATTTTACTCAAATTATCATTTGGCAAAAATTTAATTAATTAATTATTAATTTTAAAAAATAATTTCAGCTTGATACCACCCGTTTCTAAGAAAAGTTCAAAATAGTCGTAGATATAGGTATAGGTTTCGTTATATAGAGTTATATAGAGTTTCGTTTTTTCCTTTTGAGATACGGCGTAAGGAGTCCTAAACAAGAATAGAATATCAACGGATAAACTCGAGTGACCTTTGGGTTGAGTGCGCATTGTTCGCTCGCTACTTTATGTCTATGTAAAGTGTCCTTATGTAAGGTCTAACTTGGTCTAACTGTGCTCCAAAATTAAGGACAACGGACTAAAAACCAGGCCAGAGAGAGACCGTGAACGAGCTTATACTTGCGGCTTATAGCTGTTACCTGCGACCCCGTTCGCGTAGACTTCATTTATCGCTATCCCGCGGGAACTATGCAATTTTCCGGGATAAAAAGGTATCTATCACATTCTATGTTCATCTCCGGGACTCAAACAATCTGTATACCAAATTTGATCAAAATCGGTTCTACACGGTGTTTTTTTTATTCGACTGGATGGCAAACGAGCAAGTGGGTCTCCTGATCCAGGGGATTGCAGATGCGTTGCCAACCTAGAGGCCTAAGATGGGATACCTCAAGTGCCAGTAATTTCACCGGCTGTCTTACTTTCCACGCCGAAACAACAGTACAGTATTGTTTCAACACTCATTGCTAAACATGTGTCAAAAAATGTGATTGCTGTCTTTGTTCATTTGGACAAAACAAGTAAAAACGGCATCTCAATCGTCATATAAAATTTATCAATGTGTGGTAAAACTTTAGAACACAGTGTGTAGTATGGTATGACAGTATTTGTAAATGCTGTCCACGATGTTTGTTATCTGTATTGATTAATCTATGCGAGTCGGACTGAATGTATGGCTGACGATAGTGACAATAAACGTTATAGCTAAAAAGAAGTGATAATTGTTTTAATCACAATACATGGCGCAGTCTTTAACGTATTGTAATAACAATGGCAGCTACTTTTAACTTGCCAGAGAAATTGTGTCTTACCGGTGACTTACCTAGTAACTGGCGAAGGTTTAAACAAGAGTTGAGTATATATTTGATTGCGTCTGCTTTAGATGGCGGTAAAGACTCCAGAAAAATTGCAATCCTTTTAAATACCATTGGTGAGGAAGGCGTACAGATATACAACAATTTCAAGTTAGAAACTGAGGCTAAGTACGAAGATGTTATAAAAGCCTTCGACGACTATTGTGAACCGAAGAAGAACATTCTGTATTCCAGATTTTTGTTCTATTCGCGAAACCAGCAGCCCGGCGAGTCCTTTGATCAATTCTATAAGGATATAAGAGTCTTTCTAGAAACTGTGACTTTGCTGACGCAGATGAGGCGATCCGCGACCGGATTATTCTCGGGACTACCGATAAAGGTGAACAAGAAAGATTGTTGTGCCTGGGAGATGTAAAACTGGATGATGCAATAAAGAGACTCCGTCTCTCTGAAATATCAAGTTGCAGACTAAAGCCTTGCATGACAGTCAAAAATTGTAACACCACTAGTGCTGAAGTTCACAAGGTAGAATTTATAATAAAATGTAGATGGTGTGGTGGAAAACATGAAAGGAATGTCTCAAAGTGTCCTGCAAGAGGTTCGAAGTGCACCAAATGTGGAAAATTTAACCACTTTGCAAAAGTGTGTCGTACAAGGAGTCGCACAGACCAAGTCCAAGTGGTTGAATCGGAAGATCATGGTGATCAATTGTATTGTGATACGGTATGTTCAAATGTTAATAGAATTGACTGTTGGGAGCAGGAATTGTTATTGGAAAATGTGATGAAGTGTGCTTTTAAGCTCGATACTGGTTCAGATGTGAATCTGATTCCAATCTCCTGTACAATGATATTCAAAGCAAAATATCAAGAAAAAGACAAAACAGCATTAAATTGTGTAAATCCAATGTCAAGCTGAAAGCATACAATGGTTCAAAAATTAAAACATTTGGTACTGTTTTGTTGGAAGCAAAATTAAACTCAAATGTAATTTTGTTGGATTTCATTGTAACAAGTTCTGGATACCAGCCAACATTGGGAAAGGATTCATGTTTGTTATTAGGTATTATTGAGAGAAAATTTGTAAACAATGTTGAGAATGATTTAGGCAAGCAATCTATAATTAAAAAGTATGAAGATGTATTTGCAGGTTCAGGAAGATTTCCAAAAAAGTGTAGAATTTACTGAAAGATAACTCTGTTCCAGTATCAAAACCTCCGCACAGAGTTCCCTTAAAACTAAAAGAGGAATTGAAAAAAGAGCTGGACAGACTGTGTAAATTAGGAGTGATTTCCAAAGTTGTTGAGGCTACCGAATGGGTGAATAGGGTTGTTATTGTGGAAAAGGATGATGGATCTATCCGGTTATGTTTAGATCCCAGAGATCTGAATAACTGTATTCTTAAGAATACTATGAAATTCCAACCATAAATGATTTAAAGTCTCAGATAGGTAACTCAAAATTTTTTTCTGTTCTAGATCTAAAGGAGTCATTTTGGCAGATTGCTTTGACTGAAGACAGTAAAAAGTATTGTACATTTTCCACAATATATGGTTCTATTGTTTCAATGTCTTACTTTTGGACTTGAGATATCTGCGGAAACTTTTCAAGAAAAATTGTAAATCATGTTTCAATGATATTGAAGGACTGTTATTTATATAGATGATTTTTTGATTCATGCTGAATCAAAAGAGAAACATGATGAGATTCTTGACAAAGTTTTGAGTAGAGCACGAGAATTAAAATATTAAATTCAATCTTAGAAAGTTTCAGTACTTACCACAGGTGGTCAAATATTTTGGTCATGAAATTATAAATGGTAAATTGTCACCAGATAGAGAAAAAATCACAGCTGTATTAGAATATGACATTCCAACTGATAAACAGAGCCTCAAAGATTTTAGGTTTTGTTAATTATTTTAGGGAATATATGCCAAATATTTCAGAAATAACTAGTCCATTAAGACAATTACTGAAGAAAAATGTTGAATTTGTGTGGAATGACAGTTACACAACATGTATAAATGACATTAAGAAGCTTTTGATAAGTCCACCCGTGCTTTTAAATTTTGATCCGCAGAAACAAATTGTAATCCAAACAGATAGTTCTAAAGATGCTATTGGTTCTGTACTAATGCAAGATGGCCACCCCGTTTTCATTTGCCTCAAAAAGTCTTTCCAAGTGTGAATCTGAGTATGGACAAATAGATAAAGAGTTTCTGGCTATACTTTATGCATGTAAAAAATTCCATTACTACATATACGGTAGACCTGTAATTGTACAAACAGACCACCAACCGCTAGTGGCAATTATGAAAAAAGAAATTAATTCTATTAATTCACAACGCTTGAAAAAATCAAGTTAAAATTGTCAATTTATGATTTGGATGTTCAGTATACACCAGGTTCTAAAATGCATGTGGCTGATGCCTTGAGTCGAGCTTCTAGTAGAGCGAATAATGTGGAGGTGGATAGTTCTTTAATTAAAAAAATACATGCTATTGATGTCAGTGATGAAGTACAGAATCTTATTGTACTAGAAACAGGTAAAGATCCTGTGCTTCAACAACTTAAATTATATCATGAGAATGGATGGCCTAGGTGTAAGAACAAAGCGGCTGACATTGTAAAATTTTATTACAGACATAAAGCAACATTACATATGAAAATGGGATTGTTTATCTAAATTATAAAATTATAGTCCTGTAACACTAAGAGAGAGAGTAATTAAGAAAGTTCATTCAAGCCATTTTGGGTCAGTAAAACAATTTCCAGAGCAAAATCTTTATTCTACTGGCCTAATCTTGAGAATGATTTCATCAATGCTGTGTCAAATTGTGAAATATGTGAAAAGTACAGTTTGAAAAAATCAAAAGAGCCTATGTTACTTGATGACGTACCTACTTTGCCATTCCAAAAAATTGGATGTGATTTTTGTCAATGGGGAAATAAAACTTATTTCATTATAGCTGATTATTACTCTAAATGGTTTGAATTAATTCAAGTAAGTTCATTGACTGCATCTACTGTAATAAAAATATTAAAGGATGTTTTCTCGACACATGGTATACCAAGGGTATTAAGGGCTGATAATATGCCATTTAATTCATTTGAATTTCAAGACTTTGCTAGACAATGGAAATTCCAAGTAAACTTCAAGCCCAAGATATCCTAGGTCTAATGGTTTTATAGAGAGATATGTTGGAATAGCCAAAAAGTTGCTCAAAAAGTCAACTGATAGTGGTATTGATTTACTAGAAGTGTTATTAGAATATAGGAATACACCTGTGCTAGGTTCTCCGCACTCTCCAACACAATTGTTATTTAGTAGACTGACTAGAACTAAGCTTCCGATTCATGAAGAACTTCTAAACTAAAACCAAAATTGGTAACTAATTTTAGTGAAATTCAATGTAAAATGAATGACCATAATAAGAAAATTTTTGATAAGACAGCAAAATTGAATAATCATAAATTTCACTCTGGTCAGGATATAGTGTATTTGAAAGAAAACATATGGCATCCTGGGAAGGTTGTAGACATCCATAGGGCTCCTAGATCATTGATTTTAAAAGATAATAATGGCCATTTATTCCGGAGAAATACATTACATGTAAACCATCTTTTCATAAAATATTGGTTATTTTGATCAGTATAGTAATGTAAATGTTGAATCTGAACAAGGTGAGGAAAATGATCAACCTCAGGAGATAAACAGGCCTGTGGTGCAGGAGCATGATAGGGTGTTAAGGCCGCGAAACAATATTGTTCCTCCACAACATTTGAGAGATTACATATGTGATTGAGAGTTAGAATATAAAATTGTATATTGTCCATGGGGAAGATGTAGTATGGTATGACAGTATTTGTAAATGCTGTCCACGATGTTTGTTATCTGTATTGATTTAATCTATGCGAGGTCGGACTGAATGTATGGCTGACGATAGTGACAATAAACGTTATAGCTAAAAAGAAGTGATAATTGTTTTAATCACAAACACAGTGCTACTAATCTCATTTTCTGGAAACTCGTTAAATTATCTCGCTATTCGAGTATTTTACACACAATTAGAAACAGCAAATGAAGCATAAATTGTTAAATTGCACGAAGTGTACACAAAATTAGCGGTTTTGTTCGAAGTCTAGACGTTCAATAAAGACTGTGTTGTACATACATTAAATGTTATGGTATTTACTCATCTTGTAATGTTTAATTGGGGGATGTTAGCATTTATCACAAGATCTAGATTTACTAATGACGGTTTCTTGACAGGCGAAATAGGTATTACTAGCTTTTGCCTGCGGCTTCGCCCGCGTGGAATTCGGTTACCGCGCGCAGTTCCCTTGTGAAAGGATAAAAAGTAGCCTACGTCATTCTCTGGCCCATAATCTATCTCTATGCCAAAAATCACGTCGATCCATTGCTCCGTTTCGATGTGAAAGACGGTAAAACATACAAACACACACACTTTGGCATTTATAATATTAGTATGGATTATTGTTATTAATATTACTATTATTCAATGTCGTCCATATCAATGAACTAAAAGAATTTCGTTGCTCACCCGCGACCATAAGGATATATGTATAGCTAAGTTTATGCAAGATTATGCATGTTCATGCAGTTCGTCCACCTTCACTGTAAGAACACACACAAATTACAGAAACCCATCTATCGCCACCACCACAATACACTGACGCGTTTGGAACTCAACCACACACACAAAATACACATGTTTATGATTGCTGTGTCATTGCTGTGCCCTAACAGGGTTCACGTTTGACTATATTCACCCAATCTATCAATTCTGACTAGGATTAAGTTTGGTGTTATTGTTGCCGTCTGTTGTCCGCTATACATACATACATACATATATATAATCACGCCTCTTTCCCGTAGGGGTAGGCAGAGACCACTTCTTTCCACTTGCTACGATCCTTACATACTTGTTTCGCTTCGTCCACTTTCATTATTCTCTCTTCGGTTTAGGGTACTCTTGACCTGGCCGTTTTTCAGGACGTCCCTGATTTGGTCTCGAAACGTCCGCCTAGGTCTACCCCTTCCAACACTTTCATTCACACTCGCCTCGTACACTTTTTTCGTCAATCGTTCTTCATTCATTCTCGACATGGCCAAACCATCTCAGCATATCCAACCCGCTATAGACGCTATTCTAGCATGTTTCAACAGGGGCAGGCTGAAAACCACACCGCTGGCAGCTTCTGCGTAATTGCAGCATTAGCTGAGTCTGCACCTTTTGCCGCAGGACAGACTACTTATAAAGTTATTTTATTTTTAATCTGTTTTTATCTGTATTGTTGGTAAATATTCTTTCTTTCTTAAGAACTATTTACCTACAACGTGAAATGCAATAAAATTTTCATTTTAATTTAATATTGCAGGTGCAGGTATTATGTTCTTACAATATTATGATGCTGATTTATCTCGTACATTGACCTTCGTTAATATTACTAGATACACGACCAGTTAAAACCACGATATTAGAGTACGTATTCCAACAACAATGGAGATGAATGTACCCCATATTCACAACACGACTGAAGTCAATGAAAGGCGTAAAATACTGACGAGTTAAATATTGAACATCTGATACAACACACACAAAAATCACAGTAGTAGGCAAAGAACACAAACCGCTTCGGAGCCACTTTTAAAAATTTTAGGTTTAAAGTTTAATAAAAACGGTACAATAGTGACAGGTTGCTAGCCTGTCGTCTGCGGTATACCTTAACCTAAATCCTTTGTCGCCTCTTACGACATCCACGGAAGAAATGGAGAGGTGTAATTCTTACCCGAAACCACACGGGGTTTGAAAATCCTAAGCACGACCGTAAAATTTAATTCAGCGTGTGAAAGGAATATCGTGAAAGTTTCTTTACCTTGCTGGGCACGACGATATGAATTTATAAATGAGCGATCTAAAACGACAATGTAAAGCAACTCAAATGACATTTCTCGCACGTTCTGTTTGAATAAGGTTTCCCGTCATTTTAAATTTCAATTCATAAGAAACTCGCTTTCACGTAAAAAAATTGAATCGGTCTATCCGTTTGAGTGTTATGATGATACAGACTGACATATGGGCAGACAGACATACAATCAGACAAACAGACATACATACGTTGGCATCAAACTTATAACAGTTTTGCGTCTGGAGTTATTATCTAAATCACCAAGTCAAGCTTTGTACTATAAATCGTACAGTCAAAGCCAAAGATATCGACACGGCCAAAGTTACAAAAATATGTATACACGACTTTATGCACTTAACGTTAAGGCCGTGTATACATATTTTTGCAATTTTGGCCGTGTCGATATCTTTGCCCTTGACTGTACCTACGGACGACTTACTGACTGTACTTACGGACGCACGCACGCACGCAGCACGCACGCACGCACGCACGCACGCACAACACACACACACAACACACACACACACACCACACACCCACACACACACACACACAACACACACACACACACACACACACACACACACACACACACACACACAAACATCACGCCTGCATTCCCAAATGGGGTAGGCAGAGCACACGAAACGTTACAGTTTCGGAGCCATTTTTTAGCAATTTTAGGTACAATACAATTTAATAAAGTCTAAAAACAGTTTTCCAATAAGTTTTTTCGTGAGAGCCATTTGATATTGTGAAAGTTCCGATCATCACCAGCAGGCTTCGTCGATACTTCAAACCGCTGAAACTTGTGAAAGTCTTATTCTGAAGAATAAAATCAATACGTTTTAGGCGCAGGAAGTTTTGCGTTTAAACTACCGTGAGACACAAACTTAATTATTCAAATACGATATACTACTATCTAGTTATTACTCATGTACAGATATATTGAAATAATGTTTTTCCATCGTATTTTGTTGAATATGTTCGGATTTATCTTGTTTTCTCAATAAAATTCAGTAAACTTGAACTCCAAGCTTTTTCTAGAGTGTCCAAATGACTACGCAGGAAAACCAAGATTCGCGTCTACAAATGTCATTAGACCGATCCTGATGTACGGTTGCGTGCGAGGCTTGGACACTAACGCTCAAAGAAGAGAATAAGCTGCCTGTGGCAGAACGGAGGATTCTGCGGAAGCTTCTGGGGCCGACTCGGAGAGATGACGGTAGCTGGAGGATAACAAAGAACTTCACGGTTTGATTGCTAAAAAGTATTCTGAAGATTTTCCCTGAATACCGGATAAATTGAACCAGTTCACCGCCGCATAGCTGGCGCACCAAGAATTAAAAATTTCATCGTACAATTTCAAGTTTGTGAAACTCGATGATGAGGTCTAGTTTTAACCGAGTTCAGACTTGAACTAAAACAATTACTTTGCTCACCCGCGATCTTATGATATATATAATGTGTGTTCAGCAGTTCCTCCACGTCCATACTGTAAGAACGCACACAAATCACGCAAACCATCTATCGCCATCACCACACTACACTAACGCGCACTAACTTTTATTATTTAGTAAAGATATTTTGTTGCTTTATAGTTTTTACTAGTGGATTTGTCTAGCTCTGAGACATTTTACTTGTGATCATAGCCGATTCAATATGGTTAAAAACTTCATGTTAATCAATTTATCATTGTATTATTATTTGTGACTTTAGTAATTACTTCTGAAGCCGTGGTGCCTAGTGGTTTGACCTGTGGCCTCTCAAGCAGAGGATCGTGGGTTCAAACTCCGACACGCACTGTGGACTGTGGACGAGGGAATTACTCGATTCAATATATAAACTGATTTGTAGTTTTACCTATAAATAGCTAACTTAGGGTGTTTTTTTTTTTATTTATATGTTATTTTCGGCTCGCACTACGCACAATAACCAAGCAAAATTTCATCGACTGAGAAATTAATGCATGGGTCTCCATACAAAAACTTGCTTCATTTCCTACACCAATAAAATTGTTTTATTGGAAATGAAGGCTTCGCCGGATGTTTACTCTTCCCGGGCGTAACAATATCCGCTAATAGGAGCAACGTATTGTACTTGTGTACTAAAAATAGAACAGTTCTCATGGAAACGTGTTTCTTGGTATCTTTTTCGAGATAATAAATCGTTATTTGATATGCCAGCCTGTTGTTTTTAAACAATCCATTTTTTCTCCTTTCTTTTAATTATTGTTCGTTGTAATTTATTTATTTCTTGGTTTGTTATAGTTATTTTTTTTCTCTTAAGTTTATTTGTGTATCGTTCCGTGAGTCAACAGACGGTTCTGGCAGAAAATCAGCGCTGCAGGCGTTTAACGCTTCAGCATAATGCTGAGTCAGCGACCGTTTCACTTTCGCGGGACACACAACATTGGTGTATATGTATTTTACTATTTTCATGTGTTTTTCTGTATTTTTTTTTTACTTTTTATATTATTTGTATTAATTTCGCTGTATATGTGTGTCTTCTGTGTTAGTGAATAAATGTCTTCTTTCTTTCTTTCTTTCTTTTATTTCGCACAAAAATACGATATTTGACAACTCTTGAAGCTGCTGTTGTATATTATCTCTCTCTAACATATAAAACTAGCTGTTGCCCGCGATTCCGTCCGAGTAGAAGTATGAAAAATAGTTTTCATACTATTAAAATTACCTCTTTACAACTAAACCAGGGGGGGTCCCCTCCTCACCCCTCACACACGTACACAAACATAAACACACTGCAATCGCAAATTCGTTGTTTTTAATAACTATTTAGTTTGTAACAATAATTTCTGTCACACATTAGCTAATTTTGTTAATGACACTCGCAGGCTACCAAGATCAGCTAAGCTCAGCCTAGTTTGGAGTCTGATAGATAAATCGCATGAACTGAAACAAGTGTCTTGAACATGAAACTACCGTGAGACTCACTCATATTAAATGATATTGTAACGGATAACTCACGTCTTAAACCGAGTTTAGCTTGACATGTTTCGGGCTATTTCGTAGTCCTTCTTCTCAGAAGCACGCGACTACGAGCCACCGCTCTGCTCGCACGACTGCCCGACGAAACTAACACCGGCGCACAACTACCCGCATTTTTATCGACATTTTTATTGTCAATATCTAATGTAGGGTAGCACACAACACTAACAACATCGCTCCGTTAAGGCACGTTCACACCAACCGATGACGCAGCACGAGTATTCAATACTGTTTTCCAACTCGGGGGTACCGACCAACCGCAACCGCAACTCGGTTTAACACGTGAGTTATCCGTTACAATTTCATTTAATATGAATGTGTCCTTTGCTAAATAAATATATATTTTTTTATTTTTATTCTCAGACCTACCAAATATACACAAAAAATGTCATAAAAATCGGTCAAGCCGTTTCGAAGGAGTTTGGGCACGGGCACGGGGGAACGGACAGACACACAGACGGACAGCGGTGTCTTAGTAATAGGGTCCCGTTTATACCCTTTGGTTACGGAACACTAAAAAAGCCGCATTGAAATCGGTCTATTTGTTTGAAAGCTATGATGCCACTGACAGACACACAGATATTGCCGTCAAACTTACAACACCCCCCTTTTTGCGTTTGGGGTTAAAAAGAAACAAGGGACCAAATCACGGGGATCATATTTAATTCCGCCCTTTATTCTTCACTAAGGCGTCGGCAAACAATTTCTCGTCTCGTGAAAATACTTAATTATCCTCAATTTAATTTTAATATAGCTTTTCAAAGGAAACTTATACCTACCCGCGTAATGAATCTCTTTGCTGCAAATTATGATAAAATAAATAAATGTATGATGTTTTATGAGCTAATATCTAAGGCGTATTATAAGTTAATGAATAATAATTCCGATCCGCATTAGCTATCCCTTCAAATAGCGAACCTACTGTGTAAAATAAAGTTGTGTAAATAATACTTGTGATGTATCATTTAATAATATTGTAAAATCTGTTTTAAAAAATATACCTCGTTGAGTTTCTTGCCGGATTCTTCTCAACAGAGGTTTTTCCGAACACGGTGGTAGATTTTTTTTGACATTCATAAGTGCTTGTTATAGCCTGAATTGAATAAGATATTTTGACTTGTTGACTTTGACTTTGAGCTCATAAGAAAATGAAAAATATATTATCTACACCCATATAGTAAATCCTCCATTATTCGTTCAAAAACCATAAATAATGACAGCATTACAACATTGGGTTCTAAAACACGGCTGTATCGTAATGAGATTTCATACATCATTACAGCACCGGGGCGCGCCGCACCGCGCGCACAGGGCAGCGCAGGTCGTCGCGCGCGCAGCGGGCGCAGCTCGTGGGGCAGATATACCTAGTTCTTGTAAACTACGCCTCGTTTCATAAAACCACACTCGTGTTTTAAGGACCCCTATTACGATACAGTTGCATAAATAACTATATTATGTAACAAATACGAAATTCAATTAGCAGCACCCGGCGGACCCCAAACTAAGGCTGAGCCTATATCTTGGGACCCAGCGCGTCAAAGAAAAGCTTTAAGTCACTCAAACAGCAAGAGGGCTCATCAGAGTTTGTCAAAAACAGGAATGAGATATGCAGAAGAACCAAGGTTCAAATTAAGTCAGCGATTGGGGGCAATAACACAAAAACTGATGATCGAGGGAGCCAATTTGGTTTTGAGTGGCTGCCACAGATTGAAAAACGCAGCGTGGGTGACGCGGATTGATGACTTTGACGAGATGGTAGTGGTAGCAGTAGGATAGATGCGGGCGGCGCAAGACTTGCCATTGTTACTTCTACTCATATTAACACCTCAGCAAAATGCTGAGTCAGCGGCCGTTTCACTTTTGCGGGGACATACAAAATTGTGTATTATGTATTTTAATTTTTGTGTTTTTTTTTGTTGTTTATTCTAATTTTTTAATTATGTTGTATTTGTGTGTAATTTTGAACATGAAACTACCGTGAGACTCACTCATATTAAATATAATGACCCGGATAACTCACGTCTTAAATCGAGTTTAGCTCGACATGTGTTTAGCTCCGAAGACGAAGGGCTACGGATTAGCCCGAACATGTCGAGCTAAAACTCGATTTAAGACGTGAGTTATCGGGTCATTATATTAATATGTATTTGTGTCTTTGTGAATGTGAATAAATGTCTTCTTTCTTTCTTTTCTTTTTTCTATATTAGAGGAGATATATTTCTAGCAGTAGATGTCATTCGGCTGATGATGCCAAAGTCAAAATCAATCAGTCAATTTAGGCTATAGCAATGATAATAACATAATGATGTGATATTGTAAATCTACAACGTCTCAAAAGAAATACAAAAAAAACTGGCAAGAAAGAAGTACTATGGCCAGCAAAAGTCGATGGACAATTCCAAAACATAATCGTCTGACGCGAGAAACGGGCCATCTATGTGTTTGAAGTGTATTAGCGGTATTTACTTATTTACTAACTTAGTTAGTTTATTTAAGGTCTCACTAGATGGCGCTGGCGCTGACTTAAAAAAATATTTTTATATTCATGTTTGAAATTTGATATTTCGCTGCCGTAGTAACTAAATTATGTCCTGCCTGGGTGGGACACCGTGGATGATACCGCGAAGCGCGTAACGACATTTTCTGTCTCTTTCGTACTTGTCGTAAGAGAAGGAGAATATTATTATTCGCATTACTATCGTTTCTGACCTCAATATATTCCAACGATAAATTCTTTGGTGTGTGTGAAGTTCCCAATCCGCACTGGGCCCGCGTGGGAACTACGGCCCAAGCCTCTCATTCTGAGAGGAGGCCTGTGACCAGCAGTGGGACGTGTATCAATAGGCTGGATGCTGATGATAATGAAATTCTTTATTTACGAAGACCCATGTTGCGAATTAGTGTCAACTTTAGTAATTTCCAAATCTAGCAGTAAATTTACAAAAACACAAACTCAATAGTATCGCCTGGTGGGATTTGAACTTGTGACATACGAACGATGAAACGAATCTCACAACCACTTGACCATCTTACTTGTTATCTTAAGCGATGAAAATCGGATCTATATCGGGTCGTTCAAAATTAATCGGTAAGTCATGCGTGTTTAACGAAACTTAAAGAGGGTAGACTGAAGATCTTCAACTATCCAGGCTAAGTTTTTATTACAAAGATTTTGCTACTTGTTCAGCTGCTTGCAACATCGTTTGATCGTCTCTCAAGTTGAATCTGCTTATTATCGTAATTATTCTTTAAAATGAGTTTCTCATCGCAATATTGAAATGGTTAAAAGTTGAAGAAGGAAAAAATATGTCGGAAATTTCTAGAGAAATTGGAGTTAATGTGAGTTTTTTTTGTTTACGTTCATCCTACCAACTTCTTCATTAAAATGATATCTACGTTATATTATTCTATGTTTATTTATATTGTTACAGATAAAAACAATTATATTATGGGTACGACGATATCAAGACGAAGGATCTTTGCTGCATCGTCAACGATCGGGTAGCCACGACTTATAGATGTGCCGCAGCGCCAGCTATGATGTTGCCCACTGTTAGAATTGTCTATCCAGAAAAACAAGTGCCGTGCATAACGTTCGTGCAAGATAACTGCCCAATACACCGGTCCGGTCGCGTTTGTGCAAGACTGGTTTGATCAACACACAAAATATATTAAAGTCGTTCCTTGGCCTGCCATATCACCGGATTTAAATACCATGAAAAATTTATGGGGTATTATAACCATGTCCAACGTTGGGATAACAAAATAAAGCGAACTCCGTTACGTTAGGAGCCCACTGTGTAAAAATAAGGGACAGTATTCGCGGCTCTAATATGTGTGAAAATCTAGTTTCATCGATGCAATTCTTTTTGCAAGCAGTTATCGACAATCATGCAACATCGACACCATTTATTAAAATAAAATTGATAGTTACGTGTAGACCGGGTTATATACTCAAACAATTATGTTATAATAAAATATACTTATAAGGTGCGGATATTTTCAGGGTTATGTAATTAATAACTTAAGAATCAATTATACACATAAATTAGTATTGTGTGGTATTTTTTTTTGTTTCATACAAAAATAACAATCTGTCCAAAAATAATTATCCTCGCATTAACATTAACTGTATTTTTTTATTTAATTTAATTGAAACCAATTAACGACGATGCAAATAATCGATCCTTAAAATATCCGCATCTGATTTTCTAGCACACTGTATTATATAAACCAAAATATTTATGTTTATTTTATGATCCTGTAGGTATCACTTTGTTATGAAAAGTAATTATTATTTAGAACTAAACATTTAATATAACTTGATAGTTTTGTTTACTATGTGAGATAAGTGTGAAAGTTCAATATATGACTGTAACGCATTCGAAGTCTTATGATAATCAGGTCTCAGGTATAATACTTCAAATATTATTTTTTATTGTGGTTCAGCTTCAATCCTCTTCCAGAATCGGAAATGAATACTTAAGCTAATACCTCAATAAAATGTTAAAATAACACTTTTGGTCAGGTGCTAATTAAATAACTGAAAACCTCACATGACACCCAGAAATATTTTTCTTTTTTTTTAAGTTGTTTGCGTTTATTTTCGAATACCTTCATTATTTCGTATGTTTTACGTAACCAGTAATTCTACTTCATTTCTAACTTTACAGTCGTAATTTTTAATGCCAGATTTAGAAGAAAGCCAAACTGACGCAAAACGGCCAGTATTAATTTATCTAAGGGGTATGAACCATCCCTAAACATTTAATTGGCGTATGCATTTTTAATATTTAGACTGGGCACAGTAAAAAAGGATTTAAAAAACTCAATAGTAGTGTTATCGATTCTACTCTGGACTGAGCAAACCTACTTTCTGGTTTACAGTTATTTAATTAATATATATTATAACATTAATAACTGCGTCAATATTTAATGAATAGAAAAATTGTTTTAGGAATAAACATTTTATGTTTTAAACTTCAAAACTTGTATTATTTCTGTTGCAACGTTATCCTTTTTTCAGAGTATTTTTTTTTGATTTCCATATCAGTTACCAACAAAATTAAATAGAAACTTATAAATAAAAAATAAACAAAAAAACAATTCTGATATGTAGGATACGAACTCATGATCATTAATGAGTTTATCTAAGCAGCCGATCAACTCAGCTATCAGCACATTACTGTTACGGGGATAAAATATCGATCATATCATAATAACTGTTTAACAGCGCCATCTAGTTCATTTCTTTGTGAACACCTAACAAAATCGCCAACTCTCGTGTTCAAGGCGATTATAGAACGTAAGGGTCCATCCACTTATGCAGGCCATTGTACATCAGGATATAAGTTTTTCAAAACAATAATGATTAATAAGATGATGATTATAGTAGTGATGATGATGATGATGATGTTGATAATAATGATGACGAGGAAAAATTATATTGAAGATTTCAAGCCATCTAATGTAACAAAAATTGAAACAGCACCACTAAAGATTACAACGCAGCGAGCTTTTTCCTTGTTCCCCTGTTTTGTGTTATTTATGCACGCGCGACCATATCAGCCAATCTTTACCGGATATTTAATTATAATATTCTGAATTTTCATGTATGTCAAATGAAACGATAATGTTGCAAATAAAGTTCCGCCGGTAAAAATATATCAAAATGCTTTTCAAGCTATATTTATTTTTAATTTATTTTCTTTACTGTGTATAAATTAGTCAGTTCTGACCTGGTCCGAGGCGCGTTCAGTGAAGCAGCATGATGAGCTAGATACAAGGCACCGGCTGTAAAACCTTTGAACACTATGAGTACACATAATTAAACAAGCGGTGATACACCTCACTGCTCAAAGTATCTAATGCTCAATCCATACGAATTCGTCATATCAACCAAACCAAAAAAAGAAGAACAAAGATAGAGAGATTTATTTTGGCTCATAAGTACCACCTTACCTTAACAGTAATAAGACTAATTCATACATACAAATCCATACGCATCCATACATATGAACATACGCTTCCAGCAGAAGCAGAGCTTAGCCGTGCAAACTTTGGACCAATTTAGATTCACGTCAACAATGGAATTAGATTTTATTT
>NC_133487.1:18013170-18027896 GCF_025370935.1 Choristoneura fumiferana | reverse complement strand
CGCATTGAAATCGGTCTATATTGTTTGAAAGCTATGATGCCACTGACAGACAACAGATATTGCCGTCAAACTTACAACACCCTTTTTTGCGTTTTGATTTAAAAAGAAAAAGGACCAAATCACGATAGTCATATTTTTCCGCCCTTTATTTTTCACTAAGGCGTCGGTAAACAATTTCTCGTCTCGTGAAAATACAATTACCCTCAATTAATTTTAATATAGCTTTTCAAAGGAAACTTATACCCGCGTAATGAATCTCTTTGCTGCAAATTATGATAAAATAAATAAATGTATGATGTTTTATGAGCTAATATCTAAGGCGTATTATAAAGTTATGATTATATCATGGACAGGGATATTTGGAAATAATTCCGATCCGCATTAGCGATCCCTTCAAATAGCGAACCTACTGTGTTAAAAATAAAGTTGTGTTAAATACTTGTGATGTATAGATATCATTTAATAATATTGTAAATCTGTTTAAAAAAATATACCTCGTTGAGTTTCTTGAGTTCCCAATCCGCACTGGGCGCGTGGGAACTATGGCCCAAGCCCTCTTGTTCTGAGAGGAGCCTGTGCCCAGCAGTGGAACGTATATAGGCTGAATGATGATGATCGATGAGTTTCTTGCCGGATTCTTCTCAACAGAGGTTTTTCCGAACCGGTGGTAGATTTTTTTGACATTCATAAGTGCTTGTTATAGCCTAAATTGAATAAAGATATTTTGACTTGTATTTTGACTTTGACTTTGAGCTCATAAGAAAATGAAAAATATATTATCTACACCCATATAGTAAATCCTCCATTATGCGTTCAAAAACCATAAATAATGACCAGCATTACAACATTGGATTCTATTATGAACACGGCTGTATCGTAATGAGATTTCATACATCATTACAGCACCGGGGCGCGCCGCACCGCGCGCACAGGGCAGCGCAGGTCGTCGCGCGCGCAGCGGGCGCAGCTCGTGGGGCAGACATACCTAGTTCTTGTAAACTACGCCTCGTTTCATAAAACCACACTCGTGTTTTAAGGACCCCTATTACGATACAGTTGCATAAATAACTATATTATGTAACAAATACGAAATTCAATTAGCAGCACCCGGCGGACCCCAAACTAAGGCTGAGCCTATATCTTGGGACCCAGCGCGTCAAAGAAAAGCTTTAAGTCACTCAAACAGCAAGAGGGGCTCATCAGAGTTTGTCTAAAACAGAATGAGATATCCAGAACCAAGGTTCAAATTAAGTCAGCTATTGGGGCCAATAATACAAAAAAACTGATGATCGAGGAGCCAATTTGGTTTTGAGTGGCTGCCACAGATTGAAAAACGCAGCGTGGGTGACGGGATTGTTTGAACGTAGAACGCACGTGTTACTTAAACCACGTTGCTTGGGAAATGACAATTTTAATAAGATTGACAGCACTTTTATAGGCTGCCGGAAAAAACTGAACAGCGCGATTCAGCTTTTCATTAAGACGAGATAGTGACATCTATCGATACAAAACTAAACTAAAATCACGGTTTAACACGGATTGATGACTTTGACGAGATGGTAGTGGTAGCAGTAGGATAGATGCGGGCGGCGCAAGACCTGTCATTGTTACTTCTACTCATATTAACACCTCAGCAAAATGCTGAGTCAGCGGCCGTTTCACTTTTGCGGGGACATACAAAATTGTGTATTATGTATTTTAATTTTTGTGTTTTTTTTTGTTGTTTATTCTAATTTTTTAATTATGTTGTATTTGTGTGTCTTTGTGAATGTGAATAAATGTCTTCTTTCTTTCTTTTCTTTTTTCTATATTAGAGGAGATATATTTCTAGCAGTAGATGTCATTCGGCTGATGATGCCAAAGTCAAAATCAATCAGTCAATTTAGGCTATAGCAATGATAATAACATAATGATGTGATATTGTAAAATCTACCAACGTCTCAAAATAAATCCAAAAAAAACTGGCAAGAAAGAAGCACATCAGGATATAAGTTTTTCAAAACAATAATGATAATAAAGATGATGATTATAGCAGTGATGATGATGATGATGATGATGATGATGTTGGTAATAATGATGACGATAATAGTGATGACGAGGAAAATTATATTGAAGATTTGAAGCCATCTAATTTAACAAAAATTGAAACAGCACCACTAAAGGTTACAACGCAGCGAGCTTTTTCTTGTTTCCCTGTTTTGTGTTAGCTACGCGGCGACCATCCAATCTTTACCGGATATTTAATTTTGGTATTTCTGAATGTTTATGTATGTCAAATGAAACGATAATGTTGCAAATAAAGTTCCGCCGGTAAAAATATATCAAAAAGCTTTTCAAGCCATATTTATTTTTAATGTATTTTCTTTACTATGTATAAATAAGTCAGCGTTGACCTAGTCCGAGGCGCGTTCAGTGAAGCAGCATGATGAGCTAGATACAAGGCACCGGCTGTAAAACCTTTGAACACTATGAGTACACATAATTAAACAAGCGGTGATACACCTCACTGCTCAAAAGTATCTAATGCTCAATCCATACAAATTCGTCATGTCAACCAAACCAAAGAAATAAAGAAAGAGATTTATTTTGGCTCCATAAGTACCACCACCTTACAGTAATAAGACTAAAACTATACATACATACATTCCATACGCATCCATACATATGAATATACGCTTCCAGCAGAAGCAGAGCTTAACCGTGCAAATTTTGACCAATTAGATTCACGTCAACAATGGAATTAGATTTTATTTATATATTAACACTGTAATATTCTATTTAAACAATGCAATAACTTTATTACTACATGAAAAAACTAAATTAAAATATACTAAAATAAAAACCATAGGTACTTAGGTAGGTGGTGTGGTTTAGGTATGTTAGTATCAAGTGGTATGACATTGTGCATTGTGGTTAGCGTTTTCTCATGGCACAGCTATTCAAATTTTTTGAGAGATAGCTGCTGGTCATTTTGATCTGCAGTTGTATCGACCAGACGTTAATAAATTATATGTTTTACAATTTTAACCCCCATGGTAACACCATTTAAAAATAATACAGCTTATTTGACATAGATTCCAATTGGATCGAGAATCTATTGCAAAATGCGACCAGTATAGTTGAATATAAATAGCCGGGCAGACATACGAAAGTATTTTTGTTCAAGCCTTTATCTTTATACCAACGCTACACCATTGGGGATGAAAACCCGAATGAATCCTTTCCTCCGAAACCTTACAGTCATCAACTGTAGATAGAGTTCAGAATTTATAGCAGAATATTATATCAAGAATGCGCCTTGTCCCAGCTCGACGACGCTTCTCATATGTTAGAGGCGCTCTACACTGCCAGAAATAACGTCAGTACTGAATATAATACTCTGAAATGTCGATGAATCAAACCTGCATAAGAATCTAACGAATAGCTTGAATTTGCCACTAGATAGTTTTCTGATGTGGTAGTTTGCCTTGGCACTGTGAAAATATGGCCACATATTTTACTTCAATTTTGAATTCAAAATTAAAATTCAAAAACATTTATTTGTAAGTAAAATGATCTTAAAATAAGTTTAACACATGTATTCAGCATGCAAGCAAGCGTACAAATATTTAGTTCTAGGTCACTAAAAATGTAGGTTCTAATTTTCGTCAATATTATTTTATCTATCAACATTTTCCTAATTCATAATTTTGTTGGATAAGATGTAATAATATTCAGAGACTTGGTGACAAAATATTCGCAAATAAAATAGTAGGTTCCGGTTCTGAAAATGTGCCTGAACGTTAATTTAAACATCGTTATTATAAGCGACAACCTTGCGCCGGTAATTCTGCCTCATATAAGGATATTTTGTCCTAAAAATCTTCTATTCCTAATCATGATTCATGACAGCCACAACGACAAAAAAAAAAGTTTCCCAAATCAGTCCAGCCAATCACAAACAGTCAATCTTTCATACTCGTACTCGTAGCTGCGGCAGTTTACTTTTATGTTTTTACCAGAAGATCATCATCATCATCATCATCATCAGCCGGAAGACGTCCACTGCTGGACAAAGGCCTCCCCCTTAGAACGCCACAATGAACGACAACTCGCCACTTGCATCTCACGATGTCGTCAGTCCACCTGGTGGGAGGCCTGCCAACGCTTCGTCTTCCGGTTCGTGGTCGCCACTCGAGGACTTTTCTCCCCCAACGGTTATCTGTTCTTCGAGCGATGTCTCAAAGTCACGTAACGAGCTATGGAGAGAGCTATGCTTGGAGTTTCTTTGCGCGATAGAATCCGGAATACGGAAATTCGTCGAAGAACTAAAATCACTGACATAGCTGGAAAAATATGCAAATTGAAGTGGCAATGGGCAGGCCACATCGCTCGAAGAACAGATACCAGAAGATACTAAATCACAAAAATCCAATTGTCAAGTTTCGTAACTGCGAATAAGAATATCAAGAATCATAATGTCTATTAACAAGTATGTGCATTAGTAAGTATGTGCATTCGAGGCACACATAAATTCCGTTGCATCGGATGGACAGACCTAACACCAGTGTAGTGCACATACCTGCCCCAGCCATTGAATAGATTTGAAAAAGAAAATTGTCTTTAATGTTTACTTATAAGTCTTTATGCTTTGTCATCACCATCATCATCATTATCAGCCATAAGACGTCCACTGTTGGACGGCACGGCACGGTTGTCTGTTGGTGTTAATTGTCTATGTTATGTAATGTTTGTCAGTTGTGTTACTTATTTTTCATCTCTCCTGTTCGGAAAGTTTAATTTTCATGGGTAGGTAGCCGCGTGGAAAATTGCGTTTTCATCTCTAGGGTGGAAAGTATTTTTTTAAAATTAGCCACTATGGAGTCGAAGTTAATTGAGTTACGTCAATGACACTTTTTTTTCACGTTTCGGCATGACCATCTAGATGCACGTCGTTACCAAGGAGCTTATATACAACACTGGAGGTTGAACGCTGAACATCCGTTTGACACAAGAAATTTGATCTTTATTACGTCACGATCATATTCCATCTCTTTCTTTAGTTAGGTTAAGAATGAGATGTAAGTCATTCGTGAAATGTGAAAGAAAGAGATTGAAATATAAATAAGTCATAAAGGTCAAACTTCTTCGTTCGGCGTGCAACCTCCAGTTTTGTATATAAGCTGCTTGGTCGTGACCAACTCGATTTTTTTTTATAGTCGGCCGTGGCAAGTGGCCAGTCGATAAGGTACCGTTGGAGGTTGGATATAAGTAAATTCAATTTATTATTATTCTCATTTTTTTGTAGTATTTTACTTTCCTCACAGTCGAAATGAAAAGTAGAGTGTCTAACTGGGGTGAAATTACCCATTTCCCAAATGGGTCACTTTCTACCCTTCGTTATCAATCTACTATTGTACAATAAAGAGTTTGTATCTCTTTATTATTAACTGTGACCACTGACTGTGTGCGCGGTACATAACAAGTCCGATACCTATCTTAATACAGTTTATAAAACATTTCACTCCGGGGATCCCAGCGACTCCTTTGTGGTTAACCAACTTGCATTTACCGCCGGGACGGGCCAATACTAGAGATTTAGTATGTGATAATGTCCCTACATGGTTTCCTAGTGGGAAAATAAAGTTGTCAAGTTGAAAATAAAGTCACGAGTTTTCTCGGAGCTTTCTGATGCACTTTGTTTCGTTTGAATGAGCTTGGCAACAAAGCTTATGGATACGTCGGAAACGACTTTTATCAAGTTTTGCTCAAGATATTGCTTATCGATGTATATACTCGTAAGGGGTTCTGGGAAAGAAATCTTATTAGGTAAGTTGGTTTTGATAATGTTAACATAAATAACTTCGTTTTTACGGTTCTGTGCAATGTGATTTTTTTTATTATCCGTTTTCTGTCACGTCTCTACTTCTCTAGTGAAAAAAACTGAGCGGAGCGAGGCGATGTAAATGAAATGTTTCTATTGGTTCATGAAAAACATATTTCTCGCAACTCATCCTCGCACATCTCTGGTGGAAACAGAGCCTAACTATGATCTCTTACAACCGTAAAAAAATAAGTTTCTAAGTTTATGCACTTTTGCGAAGATACCTTTTAAAAACTTAAGCAAAATTTCTCTTGCATGTAGTACAGTCAATAGCATAAATAAGTGATCATTTACGTACCTTGTCACTTCAAGGTCATGTTTGAAATATCATACAAAATTGTCAAACGATTGAAAACGACGAGGTACAGAAATTACCACTTATTTATGCTGTTGACCTACCTATAGCTACTACTGACTATACTACGTACAAGAGTAAGTATTCTTAAAAGCAAATTGATATTGGCCAAGTTCGTTTCGGACTTCGAAAGTTTCGTACAGCAGGCACGTTAAAATATACACTACAGGGTTATTCAGTTAGTTAAGGTTACTATATCGTACCAGTATTAGTGAGATTGACGTTATTTTTTTAAAATTTGCAATTAATAGTAGATTATACAACAAGAGCATAAAACGAGCCATTTTACCCAGGATGTTCATATAGCCACCCGAGCCGGTACGGCGAGGATAGATAGCCAGTTTTACACAGACTCTGCTTTTCACTTAGATTGCGAGGAAATGAAAATTAAATAGCAACAATGGAAACAATTGTTCACTTTCTATGTAAGTACCTTTTATTTTTCATGCATTATTATATATTTTTTTAGTTTTATTGATTTATTTTGATTGATTTTTAGGTTTATATATTTTTTTTTAATTATATGTAGAAACCCTGTTACTTTGGTCGTTTCATGTTCAAGTAGAATATAAATTTGACAACAAGCAAGCGCGCGCGCCAGGACACTTGTACAAGTATTTGGAATGAAGATTTTATTTTTGAATTTTCATCTTCTTTGTAGGCTTATTATTAGTGCTATGAAAGGAACGTCTCGCTATTACAGAGGAACTAAATAAGGCGCGCCCCTCCACAGCTAATAATTATCAATGTGTACGAGTAAACCTCGTACTCACACGTTGTCTTAGTCTTAGTGTGCGTGACTGACGGTACGCTTGCGACTGAGGACATGTTCGAGCTACGCACACATAGACCTGTCGTACGGATACGTTTACAACTACAATTATAAATGTGGAGGGGCGCGGCTTCGTAAGTGAACAGATCTTGTACAACTGATTGCATTTATTATATCGAGCACAAAAAGTGCATTTCCTCCTCAGCTAAAAGCACCTAATGACGGTAAACTTGGCTTTACCGCAAACTTAAGCGAGCCATCAATCTCCGTTGAGGCCAAGAAAAGTCACCGGCGATAATATTACATGGGATAAAGCACTTAAAACATCCCACTAATCCTACTTCCTATTACATTATAAATGCGAAAGTTTGTGTGTGTATGTTTGTAACTCTTTAACGCTAAAACGGCTGAACGCATTTGGATGAGATTTGGTACGTAGATAGCTGGACGTCTGGAATAATACATAGGCTACTTTTTATCCCGATATTTTTACGGGATAGGGATGAAATCTTGAAATTTCAACAGCTGGGTTTAGAGTAAGTAATTACATTTTTGACAGCTGTTCGTAACGTTACGTTACTTTAACCTCCCTTAAAAAAAGCTGGGCTGCCGGTAACACACTGTATAGATTTAGAACACACGGTATGATGAACTGAAACTGAAACTCTTGGTCTGTCGTTAAATATTGTACTTCTTTTTCCTGAATTTCTTCGTGCGTCTTCCCTGTAGAAGCTAAACGTTTAAACGTTTCGTGTTATCACACGACATAGTAAGTGATAAAGTGCGCGTGGCAATTCGTTTTATTGCGAGCTTTACGGTCCAATTGAACGTTAAACCTATTTATATCTTAAGTAGAGTGGGGTGGATGAATTCCACCACACTGCAGGCACGCCATGACTGTTATATTATTTTGTTGTTATATAAAATACAATACAATACAAAGACTCTTTATTGTACACCAGAAATAGTAAGCGACACAGAAAACAGGTACACAGAGAGAAAATTACAAGGTAAACAATAGGCGGCCTATAGGTATAATATAGTAAAAAGACTCTGTAGATGATCTATATATTTTATGTATAGGCTAGAGTGTATTGGCTGTTACAGAACCATACTGAACCATATATTATGTACTTAGGTAGTGTGGTAGTGGTGCTCAAAGAATTAGTTCGCTGAAGTGGCGTTGGGCTGGCCACGTCTGTCGCATGACCGATGAACGGTGGAGCAGACGAGTCCTCGAATAGAGACCACGGACGGGAAAACGTAGTGTAGGGCGTCCTGAGGCACGGTGGACGGACGACCTTAAGAGGGTCGCTGGCGGCGGATGGATGCGAGGGGCTGAAGACAATGTTGTGGCGCGCCATGGAAGAGGCCTGTGTTCACCAGTGGACTGCTGTAGGCTGATGATGTTGATGATGATGGTGGTAGTGATGATAGTGGGGGTTGTGTGACGCGTCTGTTCTTACAGCGTGGAGGCGGTGGTGCTGCATGAACACACTCATGTTGGATAGACGTGGCTATCATAGGTCGCGGGTTAGCTAAGTCATTGTTTGCAGTTCATTAATATGGAATCCGCAAAGTAACGCGTGGTTCAATCAATTATAGAGAAGTTCTAAACCCTCTCCACGTGAGTTCACTTTGTATTTGCCCAGTTTTTAACTAAGGTAGGGCAGTATCTTGAAAAAAAGCGATAATTTGCAACTTGTTAACCAACATTTGAGGTTTCTGCTTCCGACGAATCAGAAGGGCCCTTAAGTTAGCCACGAGGGACTTCCAGTTAAGAGGGCCCTTAAAGCACTTTGTACATGAGCGGTCAGCATTATTAGATAGCTTTTCATTAAAAAGCCCTTCACATAAAGTGACCAAAATTATTGTCTAAACCAACGGCGGGTCGGCAACGCGTGGCCCGAGACCTATCTCCGAGACCTATGTTTTGTAACATCACTTATAGTACCTACCTACAATAAGTACCTAACTAGGTAGATATCTATTAGGTACAAAATTATCTTACAAGTGCGGCCCACTTTTATCTAAATACTTGCTTTTGCCCGCGGCTGGGCCCGCGTGGAATTCGGTTATCGCGCGCTACTCCCTCGAGAGCTGTCCATTTTTCCGGGATAAAAAGTAGCTTATGTCACTCTCTGGCCCATAAACTATCTCTATGCCAAAAATCACGTCGATCCGTCGCTCCATTTCGACGTGAAAGACGGAAAAACATACAAACACACACACTTTCGCATTTATAATATTAGTATGGTTTTTTTTCACTACAGCCACTAGCAGCCAGCAGTACAGCAGCAGGTGCGGATTGCTTGGGCTAGGCACGGCTCATCTCCACCGTGACACCAAACTCCGCTGGACTTCCACCACTGCATTCACAAGGTGATACCATTTCTTAACATTCTGTACCGGAGCTTAGGCCTAAATTTAATCCTAGTTTTCTTTTCTTTTGCCAATATCTGAAATCGACCCTGTTCGAGGATAGTTTATACTCTAAGAATTACTGTCTAGTTTCCTTTTTTTTGTATTGATTCGTCTAGTTTACGTATGAGAAGCTTTAATCATTAAATTCAGTGAATATATTGTTCCCACAATCCCACATCCTCGAATCTTGTAGTTTTTTTTTATAGTTAATAAATAAGCCGAGTTTTGAGTGTAACAATATTTTAATTTATCTCTTTGTATAATTACCTTTTCCTGCTTTAGGTTCATTAAAAGTAGGTGGCGCCTAATCTTCTTTCTTTTTAATTGTAGTGGGATAGACGGGTTTTTTTAATTTTTATTATCTCTGCTTATTTTGTTTCGAATTTTCATTCCCTTGTGCTCGTCAAACTGCGCCTCAGTTGAACCTACACCCTGAGAGCTAGCCGGCAACGTCATCTCGTGTGGAAACCTCACAGCCACCCTCACACCCTTTACATTTGGCATTTGGTTTGATGATAAAGCTAGCGGGTGACCATAGGAACACTGTGATAAACGACACGACCGCATCGAGTTTGGACTCGATTGTCATCTTGACGAGTACTTTGGTAACCAGGGGCATAAAGTACAGTCAGCAAAAAAAACTTGTATTAGAAGAATTTTAAGAAAAACTTTTACTGAACTGTTTACGGAACCCTTCATGTACGAATCCGACTCGCACTTGACCATTTTTTTTAATTGCAGTGACACCGTAGCAAAATGTCGGAATTTAAATTCAACTGTCATCTAATGATTATTCATTAATAACTTGCGCGAAGCCAGTAAAGTCTAGTTACAATAATATAGATCGATTCATAAGTGCTGGCACGAATGGATTGATCAAATGTAATGTCACTTAGACATTTTTGTTGGAAAATTACAGATGCACGTTTTTTATGATATTTGTGTGAAGTGTATTCAAATAGGTAACACACAGATACTTGCATTCACTAATTCAGTCCATTAAATCTTATGAATCGACCTGCATCAGTGTGGATCTGTCCTATTGCAAATCCGGACACGCCATGGCCTAAATCCACAGAGCCTAAATCCCAAGCTGAAGTGTAAACAGTTCATTCAAATATAGGGTTATTCTTTCTTTATTCTTTATTAGCTATTCTCTTCTCAAGATACCTAAAAAGTCTTACCAATTCTGTAACACCGTTCGCTATTGATATTTTCAATTACAAATCGACGAGGAAAAATTTGTCTACGTAAAACTACCTCCACGTAATTTATGCATCTTCACCATCGAAATAAAGCTTGCGAAAAAACGTACGTATGGTAAATGAAACATTGTATTCGATTCAGTCCTCTTTTTCATAAGATATCAATACTGCTCGAGATGCAAAATTCAGAAGGGTGAGATAAATTCTTACTACAATATTTGGCAGATTGCTGTGAAGGCGTTTGAATAGAAATCGAAGTGAATATGGTATGGAAATATATACCAAACGCATAGGCTACTTTTTACGATTTACGATTCAGCTTGAGAGGCTGTAGCTCAAAATATTAGGCTACCACATTTTTGTTTACCCCATCATCATCATCTCAGCCGTAGGACGTCCACCTCCCCCATCCCCCCCCATAGACCTCCAGTCGCTTTGGTTGTCAGCGGCCTGCATGTTATGTACATTCTTGTTTGTCCTGTAAGAATATTTGAACGTAGGTACCAGTCAATTGTCATACAAATTTAAAACTAAAAGGAAAAAAAATAAGTCTAGAACTCCGTCAAGAAGCTAATTTCAAGTTCAACAGTCGGGAACCCCTAACCAAGGATTGATTGATTGATTGAGAGCTGGCCAGCTCAAAAATCCTTGGTAAGGGGTCCCGACTGTTGTACTTTAAATTAGCTTACGATTTAAATGACACCCGATTGAACTTTAGATTACTACTTGACAGAGATCTAGACTGCTAGACTTATTTTATACTTTTTTGATATTTCTGTGAAAATGTTAGATTAAAAGTATTAGAACCTGCCCATACATATTGATACAATACAATTTTTTTTATTTCTCCGTCATATCTTTTTCGCAGACGCCATATTGAAATATTATATACACTATGTCACTCCGACAGTTTGGACGAATTCAATACCTCATGTTAAAATCCGTTCAGCCGTTTACGCTGTAGCGAGGACCAAAAAAATGGACATACATACCCACATACATACATACATCCGTACATGCATACCTACGCTCAAAAAACATAACCCTCCTTCGCGCATTCGGGTAAAAATTGTACCTACGAGTATCTGTCTCTCTAAAGCCTTAAATTTATTTGTGTGTAGCGCGTATACTCAGAGATATTACCGCGGGTATGATCTGTCACAGACAGGCTACTACGATTATCTACTAATTCGAAAATCGAGGTTCGTGTCGTTCCGTCCCTCTCACTCTCGTATTAAACAATATAAGCGTTAGCGGGACGGCAACATACGAAGTTGTAATTTTTCACTTCGTAATATACGGCTCTCAAGGTCACGAAGATGGATCTCGGAGGCGGGAAACGGGTTAAGAAGGGTGTCGGGTCCCTTCTCAATAGATTTAGTGACTCCTACGGATTATTCTTAGGGATTTTTGATGTTTTATGTGTTTTATATAGAATTTCAGGGATGGTGTGTTTGGTTTTACTTATTGGAACTTGGTAGGGAAGTGTAACTATAATATTAGGTACCTAATCTTCTTTTCGCACTGCGTATTTTGCTCGCGGGGCTTTAATAACACTGGATTTAAGGTGATTTTCCACCGGCGAGGCGAGACGAGACGAGAATTGAAATTTGTATGGCGGCGCGGCGCTCGCGCCCGCGACGGCTCGCGGGGAGCGAGCAAGAATGTATACAAATTTCAAGTCTCGTCTCGCCTCGTCGGTGAAAAAACCACTAATAAAGATACAGCCGTTTGTACAGTTTATTTTGACACAGCTACTGCTTGAAACCCTCGCTAAGGGAGTCAGGTGTTTGCAGGTTTTGCAGTTTTGCAGGTGGTAGGACCTTGTGCAAGGTCCGCCCGGATTGCTACCACCATCTTGCTCGCTAATCCTGCCGTGAAGCAGCAGTGCTTGCACTGTTGTGTTTCGGCGTGGAGAGCAAGACAGCCGGTGAAATTACTGGCACTTGAGGTATCCCATCTTAGGCCTCTAGGTTGGCAACGCATCTGCAATCCCCCTGGTGTTGCAGGTGTCTATGGGCGGTGGTGATCTCTTACCATCAGGAGACCCACTTGCTCGTTTGCCATCCAGTCGAATAAAAAAAAAAAAAAAAAGTCAGACTCGCACTTGTACTTTTTTTTAATACTCGTACTATTAAAAATGGTTTCCATTCCTTTTATGTTACAGATACCTAAGAACGAAGAAGACAGTGTCAATTGCCCATCAAATCGCCTGGGCTCGCCTCGAGTAGAAATTCGATACAACATCGGTTCCCGAGGGGCAACTATGAAATTCAAAAATCAAAGTGCGTAGCGTACCGTCCCTCTCCTTTCGTACTAAATAATAAGCGTCAGCCGGAAGGCAAGATACGAAATTGGCATTTTGCACTAGGTAGTACAGGGCCCGGGTCAATTTGCAATCGATGTTCCCCATAGACCATGATGGATGGGCCTGTCGACTTTCATGTTAGGTTACGGGGATGATAAATAGACGCCTTGTTGCATGTATGAGACGTGTACAGATGACTGATCTAAGGAGTGCTTAGTTTGGTGTAAAACGTTTTGCATACAGTCAAGGGCATAAATTCTATACAGCCATAGCACAAAACAGATTTATTTTTAACAAAAAATGGAAATTGTTTTTTTTTTATTACTATTCAATTCCTATACTCGTACCAAACTTAAATGAACTTTTTTCTCAATTCATTAGTACGCAAATTACACGACCTTTAACCCTTAAATTGGCAGTGTGCCACACGAGTGCCGTCATTCAAGACTATCTTTTTGTATTTTAGACGACCAGATGGCCTAGTGGTTAGAGAACCTGACTACGAAGCTTGAGGTCCCGGGTTCGATTCCCGTGTCGGGGCAGATATTTGTATGAAAAATACGAATGTTTGTTCTCGGGTCTTGGGTGTTTAATATGTATTTAAGTATGTACCTATATCTATATAATTATATTTATCCGTTGCTTAGTACCCATAACACAAGCTTTGCTAGGCTTACTTTGGGACTAGGTCAATTGGTGTGAATTGTCCCGTGATATTTATTTATTTTTATTTAATGTAGAATTTTTGGACTATAACGTAACGACGAGGTTTGAATCATGAACTTTTTAAATTTTGACAATTTAAGTGTTAAGGTGAAGACAAATATTTTGAGGAAACCAACCCACAATGCAGCGATTCAATTGTGTTTAGGAATTGGCCAACCCGCACTGAACCAACGTGGGAAGTATAGCCCAAGCCCTCTCACTCCGAGAGAAGGTCTGTGCCTAGCAGTGTGACAACAAAATTCGACCAATCTAGTTTGCAGCACGACAACTATCCTTCTATACTAGTTCTAGGTTACTTGTAAAATTGGCTTAGTTACCAGAGCTAACTAACTTGAGTAGTACAAACATTGCACTGAACAAAGTAGCCCAACAAAGTGGTAACTTCTACATTGTAACATTCTAATATAGTTTAGTGCCTACTTAACCGTTACAAGCTGTTTTGCATTCACTAACTTTGTACCAAAACTTGGAATGTTAAATGCAGAAGCTTTGAGAAATGTAATAATGTAAGAATAAGTTTACTATCTCAGTTTGATTTAAGCACGAACGAGTCTTTTGAAATCACGTCGCAACACAATCACCACTTTTTCGATTAATGGGGGACTTTTTAAATGAGCACAGTCTTTCCGACGACCGGATGGAGTTGTTAGAGCACTGACTACGAAGCTTGAGGTCCTGGTTCGAATCCCGGCCGGGGCAGATATTTGTGTGAAATCCACGCCAATGTTGTTCTCGGGTCTGGATGTTTAATATGTATTAAGTATGTATTTATCTAGTTATAAGTATGTTTATCCGTTGCCTAGTATCCATAGTACAAGCTTTGTAGTTTGGGATAGGTCAATTGGTGTCAAGTGTCCCATGATATTTATTTATTTTATTTATTTATTCTTTCAGAATAAGAGAGCTTGGGTAGTGGTTGCCACGCGGGCCCTATGCAGATTAGGAACTTCACACAAACCAGTAGACAACCACGACTATGTAAGTGCATTCATGGTTTAGGCGTCGAAGTGTCAATTTGGTTTCTAATTTGTAAACAAACACATTTTTAACCATCATCATCATCAGCCTATAGC
>NC_133487.1:17985338-18009175 GCF_025370935.1 Choristoneura fumiferana | reverse complement strand
GTTCCAATGGTTATTATCTAAAATAAAAATGTATATTGATCATTAGGATGTAAAATTGTATGAGATACATTTCGAAGTTTCAATAATCAAATTTGCAATTTTATATGAACTTTTTCGCACCCCTTCTGTGTAAATTATCTCTCTTTTCTTTGTATTCTTTATTGTAAAGTGTATACGAAGCTACATTGTATAGTACTTTAATACATTGAAAGGACTGTAGAAAAGACTATCAGTTTAATGACAAAATAATGCCACTTTGTTAGCATTGCATTCTCGTATTGCTTTGCAACTTAGTGTTTCAAAGCTGTCTCGTACCGTAGTGCTTCAGTTGAGTTCTTAAATCGTAGTTAAACCGTGATATACCTACAGGGTGTCTCGTAAGTAGTACGACAAACTGAAATGCGAGATAGGTGGGAAAATACGTAGTCCACCAAATACATTAAAATTACATCAGTAAAAGTCTCACCGTTTTCGAGAAATTTAGATTTTTCTGATTTTTTTGAAAAATGTACCTATGCCCCACTGGGATTTATTTATAAACAAACAAATAATATATACAATAGTTAACAGAAATAAATAAAAAAAGAACTAAACCTAACTTACTCTAATCCTAAAAATCTATGCCCCGCTTAGATTTTGAGTTGCGATATTCGGAATCAATTATTTTTTCTATTTATTTTGATTGCTTAATAATCCTAAAAAGTTGTGTAATAAGATGAAAAAACACGTTCGCAAAGAATATAAGTTTTTTTATATTATTTCAATAAAAATTAAAAAAATGCCTTTCCTAAACTTTAAGTTTTGACCTATCCCAGTAAAAAAAAAATACTTACATGACATAGTTTACCTTACTAGCTTGAAAATACGTCCGTTCAATAGGCATTCAAAAATGATAAAAATGTCTTATCGTACCACTTACGGGACACCCTGTATAAACACCTAGCGCATAGCACAGCTAACCTAACTCATCCATCACAGAGGTCAAGGTTACAGTCGCTAGGTCGATTAGGCTCTAGCACTATATCTTCACACGTCAAAATTTCTACACCATTGAATTAGAGTACATTTTGGCTAAGCCCACGTGAATTTACACTTTGGTATTATTTGTTTTTATTACCAATCGCCCTGTTTCTTAGCAAAATGTATACTTCGGGGTCATTCAAGTACAGAAAAGGTCATAAAAATACCCGTAGACCTGTATTACTTAACGTCAAAAAATTGCATTTAATTTTTGATTGATATAACAAACCCTATCGTAAAATTAAGAGTAAACTACGCAAAAAATGTTTACAGCTTATTTTGTATTACGTTTTAATCGGTTACTAACACAATTTTTAAAGTCTGGCCACCCAGATTTTCGCTAGCAAAAAAAACATAAAAAATATAACTATTTTTACCAGTTTGAAGTCAGCACGAGCCAGCAGGAGTGGACTTGTAGTAGTCTACAGCCTACTTAATGTCTATTGTATTGGGCTTTATTCACTCTTCCTGCCTGATGGCGTTTTTGACAGGTCGTCCAGTTCCCATATTGTCCAATTCCAGATTGCCTAATTCACAAATCGACCAACTCCCACATTGTTCAATTTTTATAATGTAACGATTTCCCATATAGTTCAATTCCAAAATTGACCAATTCCACATTTTCCTATTCCTCAATTTACCAATACCCATTAACACGCTCCAATATACACACTAACACACGCACTCGAACACAAACCACGTAGCATCGACGGTAGTAACAAACAAAATCTCGAATTTCACAAAACGTAACCAAACACGTAACTAAATTTAATAAATAAAATATCATAAAGGACGTTTTGGGAATCCAACATTCTGAGAATTTGACATTAAAGTTGCGATTTGGTAATTCTGAGAATTAGATATTTTGGGAATTATGCATCTTGGGAATTCGACTTTTTTGAATTGGACATGCTAGGAATTTGACTTTTTGGTAATCTAATCATGTATTTTGGGAACTCGGCACTCTGGGAATTTGACTTTTTACTATGACTAAGGAGGCCTATTCCCAGCTTTGAGACGTAGCTGAGATAGTGAGATCTCCTACAGTTTTTGTACGACCCAATGCAATGGCATTGGAAACTTGACTCAGTAGCGATCGACGATGATGAACGCATTTTCTCTGTTCGTTGCGTGAGCTACTATACGAGTACCTATAAAACCAGACCCGCGTGCATATCAACTGCGCAATGAAAGCAAATATAAGAAAACAATCGCATATGGGTGGGTGCGAAGTACTAGGTGGGGGTCGTAATGAAATCTATCGCAGCGCTCATAGTGGCCAAAAGAAGAAATAATCTAGGCTCTGTCGTCTGTCATACTCATATGAATCTGTCATTAACAAAGCAATTTGTATAGACTTTAGCTACCTAATTTTAGTAATAGATATTTGTGTTATGATGCAAGCTTGAATTCTTGAACACTGTCCCTGTTTTGTTCTTAATTCCTCTACATCTCGGACATGTCCAGCAAAAAATTTCCTTATGAAACGGTTTGTGGTTGAAATTTTATATTGAGTGATACTCACAAAACCGGTCTTCAAAATGATACACATTTTGATCTGAAAACGATATTAAATTTATTGCTAGCGATATAAGAACAATTATATAATTTTACTATTATTCAAAGAAACCAATAAGATTGCTTTATCTTTTCGTTTTACAGTAAAAGTACAACTAAACATGAAGTAAACAAACCCTGACATAACGAAAATAAAACACACTTTTTGAATAAATTTTACTTACCTTATTTAATTTTAATGACCAAAAATGAATTCACAACCTTTTGTCCACCCAAATCACGGTATCGCAGTAATTTTGTATTATAAATTAATACGTTATAGGTTTGATTTTTGTCACAATGTCGCGATGAAATAGCAAAACAAAAAACCAAAAAAGTGGCGGACGCTAGTTGGCGCTGATGTCGTGCACAGAGCCATATCCGTAAGGTTGTCAAGATAAGGCGAGTACCTCATGTGACGTTATTTGACGTCGTGCGACGTTGAGTGGGGTAACTGACGTAAATCTTCGGGTTCACTTTGCGCCATGAATTCTCGAGCTACATAATAATTAACTGCAGATCTAATGAATAATGTTTTGCCATCGTATGTTGGCGGATTAGTTCGTATTTAAATTGCTTTCTCAATCTTCTCAATCTCAATCTTGCTTTTCTTTCTAGTTGAGAAAGCAAAATAAATTCAAACTTTTCCGATAAAATACGACGGCAAATCATTATTTATTATACTCGGTATCTGTACTACAGCTTATGGGATTTAATTATGAAATAAAATGTTTGTTTACCTCCTAAGTCCCCGCGTACAAAATTTTGCACATAATGTCCAATAAAATGTCAATGCAAGCCCAGTTTTGAACCCACGATCCTCTGTTTGAGAGGCCATAGGTCAAACTACTAGGCCACCACGACTTCAATAATATTATTAGGATTCGACAGTCAATAGTTTAGAATTAATTAATTACATTACTTCATTGGTAATTACGGTTTCAACTCATATTACATAATAAACGAATTTAATTAAGAGTTTGCATGAGGCATATCATTAGATTTGCTGAGCCTGCGAGGTCTGTAATGAGATTTTGATACCCTAATTATTTGTAACAAGTTTTTGCGAGTCTGGGGTTTAATTGATTTCAAAGTCAAACCAATGTTAAAACGGGACTCGTTTAGAAAGTTTTACATCAATTTTATTGAGCGCGTACACAGAACAAGTAACTTAACCGTCTTGTGTTTTATATTAATAGTACATTACTTTAGAGGCCGGCAACTCCACATTCCGGCCGAGGTTGTATAGTGCTTTTCTCGAACATGATATAAAATAATAATAAAAAAAAACAAGAAAACAGTGGTGTTGGCGCAGGCCGTGTCGCACGCAGAGCACGCGTTGAAACAAAAGACGTTCGTAAAATAAAATTCCTGTATAATATATACAGGGTCCAGCTCGACATCACATCCTGTCATGTGACGCTCCTATCTTCAGATCGGTGCACGATAGCCAATGTCTTTTAAATCCCTCGTTGAGATCGTCATACACCAGTCTCAAAATCTCATTCTTGGTTACCGCTCAGGCGATCTAGGAAGGAGGCAGATCTAGAACGCAGAATACTGCGTTCAATAGCAAAAGAAGTCTGGCACTCTCGCGTCCGCAAACATGCTCTTGCGCTGCAAAGCGCGGGAGCCTGAGAATGCGGAAAGCATCGTTATACTGCACGCGCAGCGCGCTGATCGCACGCTTAGTGTATTTTGTCCACAACTGACAAGTGTATAAGCATTGGCCAAATGATTTGAACAAAGTCACTTTTACAGCGTTCGAACGGCGCGAGAACCTACGCGCGAGCATATTGCACCGCACCGCGAGGGCCCTGCGCTCCCTTCCTATGTCTTCGTCGTCTGTCCGTCTGTCATTTAACACATGTCCCAGATACCTGAAGCTTTCTACAACCCGCACTTGCAACCCCTTCAAATATACCGGTAAGATCCTATCCGGACCCCTTCCAGCCCTATTTCCAACTCCCGAACTTTGCCACGCTTCGTCTTTGTCAGTTTTAACCCCCGACGCAGAAAGAGGGGTGTTATAAGTTTGACCGCTATGTGTGTCTGTCTGTGGCACCGTAGCTTTTAAACTAGTGGAGCGATTTGAGTTTTTTTTTATTTCAAAACAGGTTTTCTAGCGATGGTTCTGACAAGTTTCATCAAAATCAGTTTAGCCGTTTTTGAGATATTAAACTTTGAAGTGACAAAGTCGGGGGTTTCCGCTTTTTTTGCTTCATTTAGTTTGCTTCTTTTTGTATTAATATACAGGGTGTCCCAGAAGTACCACGTCACAGTGACACCAGAGGTAGGCCAGCTCAAGAGGAACCTAACCAACCCAACATGACCCCAGTAAAAGTTGCACGGTTTTCGAGTTATTACAGAAATAAAGATTTTTGGGGATACTCCCCTTTGTCTTCACATTTTTAGTACCAGCATCGACTTGGAAAGCTTTTAATAACAGTTTTTTATGTGTATCGAATCGTGAATAGTTACTTCAGAAGTGCAGTGTGTTATTTTGTCAGTAACTACCGTAAAATGCTGAAAAAAACTTTATTAATCTTGATTTAAGTTGTCTCAAAAATAAGAATTTCAACTTTAACCATCTGCCATGAAAAAAAATTACTAGAAACGAAACAAACAAATAACGCCAATAAATTAGACATGTTATGCAGATTCAGAAATGGTATGACACATGTATCTTACTGCAATAACATTAGGCATTCTTATCACTTTGCTGATGCCGCAAGCCGTCACTGTTAAGTAAAAACATGTTACATTACCTACTAATTTATTGAATCAGGCGTTACTTTGCCGAGGTTCATATTAATGAACTGAAACAATCACCTACTTTGCTCACCCGCGACCTTATGATAGCTATACTAGAAATGTGTGTTCATTCAGTTCCTCCTCCTCCACACTGCAAAAATACAGGGTAGTTCGAAGGACTCGCGCTGCTAGCAGACTTGACACCCCACACTTCAGTCTACTCGTGACCACGGCCACTGTAATGTTGCCGAAACGTCGAGGTAAATATTACTCGTGTGTGTAAGCGTGATAAGTCCCGTTGGTGTATTATGAATATGAATGAAAATCACGAATGTTTAAAACGATACATAATATTATTTGGTTAACGCTATAATCTGGACATCTTTAAGGTCAAAGTGAACAGACACCTTCTAGACAAACGTGTACCATCTTAGGCCTCATCTTCGCCTTCCATCAAGCGAGATTGAGGCCAAACGTAAGCCTATTAAAAATATTCTAAAACCCGATTTATTTCAATGAAATATTGTGGACTGAAGAATCGGCTTGCAAAAGGGATATTTCAATTTACACAACGTCCATAGCTGGCAGACAGAATACCAACACAGACACATGAAGAACAAGAAGATCGGTCCCAATACCAATTCAAAATTAATTTGTGGACTGGAATTTTTAATGGACAAATTGTGGGACCGGTCGAGTTGCCTCCTATTCTTAATGGTAGAAACTATTTACAGTTTTTGCAAAACGACCTGCCTGGTTTATTAGAAGATGTACCGTTGGCACTGACACGAACCATGTGGTACCAACAAGATGGTTTCTCGGCACATTACGCTCGGCTAGTCCGTGAGCACCTCAGCGAAACATTCCCTGAGAGATGGATTGGTCGATTGGGACCAATTTTATGGCCACCGCGTTCCCCGGATCTAAACCCACTAGATTTTTTTATTGGGGATGTTTAAAAGACAAAGTTTACGCGAAACCAATACGCTCTGAAGAAGGATTGCGGCAACGAGTATTCGACGCGGCCCGTACCATATCGGAAGTCAGTTTACGAAAATTGAGCCGAAATTTTATTAAACGATGTTTTTTGCATCAGAGTCCATGGGAGACAATTTGAACATTTATTGTGAACTAAATTTATTCCAATAAATGAATGAAAGATAAACCTGTTTTTAACCACCCACGCAAAAAGAAGGGTGTTATAAGTTGACCGCTATGTCTGTCTGTCTGTCTGTGGTACCGTAGCTCTTAAACGCGTAAACCGATTTGAATGCGTTTTTTTATTATTTGAAAGCAGGTTTTCTAGCGATGGTTCTAAGACATATTCTATCAAAATCGTTTCAGCCGCTTTTGAAATATTGAACTTTGAAGTGACAAAGTTGGCGATTTCCAACTTTTTTTGGTTAGGTTATATCCGGTTCTTTAGGATCCGGTCCTAGCCTTGAAAAGGGAGACAAATATTAATATTTAACCTTCGTGCATTTGGCAAAATAATTGTATCAGATAATAGATGAGCTATCGCTATACACAGCATTTTTGTACCACTTAGCAGGGACTGCTTTCGGAGTTCCAGTTTTAAGTTGGTTCGATAGGGCTTCGCTAAAGTGATAAGAATGCCTAATGTTATTGCAGTAAGATACATGTGTCATACCATTTCAGAATCTGCATAACATGTCTAATTTATTGGCGTTATTTATTTGTTTTGGTTTCTAATTTTTTTTTTTCATGGCAGATGGTTAAAGTTGAAATTATTTTTTTTGAGACAACTTTAATCAAGATTAATTAAGTTTTTTTCAGCTATTTACGATAGTTACTGACAAAATAACATATTGCACATCTGAAGTAACTATTCACGATTCGATACACATGAAAAACTGTTATTAAAGCTTTCCAAGTCGATGCTGGTACTAAAAATGTGAAGACAAAGGGGAGTATCCCCAAAAAATTTTATTTCGGTAATAACTCGAAAACCGTGCAACTTTTACTGGGGTCATGTTAGGTTGGTTAGGTTCCTCTTGAGCTGGCCTACCTCTGGTGTCACTGTGACGTGGTACTTCTGGGACACCCTGTATTTAGCTTACGTTGAGAAGATTTAATTATTAAATTCAGTGTAAGTATAAATATTGTTCACATAACCTCACGTCCTCGAATCTTATATTTTTTTTTAGTTAATATCTCTGATGAACTTACTGACGAACTAAACAGAATAAAAAGAAATACTCGGAAACCTACCCGATTCGGGTTTGATACGAGTAATAGCTTGTCATAAATAATTAAAATAATAATAAATATCACGGGACAATTCACACCAATTGACCTAGTCCGAAAGTAAGCTTAGCAAAGCTTGTGTTATGGGTACTAAGCAACGGATAAATATAATTATATAGATAGATACATACTTAAATACATATTAAACACCCAAGACCCGAGAACAAACATTCGTATTTTTCATACAAATATCTGCCCCGACACGGGAATCGAACCCGGGACCTCAAGCTTTGTAGTCAGGTTCTCTAACCACTACGCCATCTGGTCGTCTAAATAATATAATTATTTCATAATATAATTACTTTATTCAAGTCAGAACCTTTTGATTTCTATCCACGTAATATATGTACTTGTGACAGATACCTCTATGTACATGGCACAGATAAGACATAAAGCGGAACGTGGCACAGATAGCACAATTTTCCACGCAATCAAACAAAGTGGTCGGAGAGAAGAAGCGGGTTAAGACGTATTGTTCTCTCAATTCAACCTACATATTTTATTATCTGTACTTATGGGGTTTTATTTCAAATACGAATGATTTTTTGCGTGATATACGTTTGTAGTTGAGTGTTTATGGTAGACATGGGGTTGCTGAATGAGGGCTATCGCGTATGAATTCGCCGCTAGAGGCGCTAGTGTAGCGTGAGGTCTCCGAAATGTCAAATCTCATAGTTTTTGGATGAGCTACGCGGGTTTATTATAATTAGAATAATTTGTGAATATTTTGTAATATCTGAAATTAATTATGGCAAATATGCGTTCCGGGTCAATGAATGTCTGTGTTTTGAGACAGTTTTGTCTTTCGGAAACCTTTGTCCTCCCTTTTTTCCGAACAAAACGGGGACTATGGAACACTGTGGCATGTTCGATATTTTTATGGTACGGTTTTAAGGTGTATTAAATATGATTTTAATCTAAACTTTGCTTTCACGCCCATAATAACAGACTTTGAAAGCCACACTTAAAAACCTCACGCAACAGTGCGCCATCTAGTGAGAAAATAAAATGAAAAAAATACTTTGCTCACCCGCGACCTTATGATAACTAGGTTTATGCAAGAAATGTGTGTTCATGGGTGAGCAACGTAACGCCTGATTTGATAAATTATGAATTATAATATCCGGCCATGTAATAAATATAATGTCTCTAATGTAATCTATACAACATTAGACATTAGCAAAAAACACGTTTGTTGTATGGGAACCGCCCTTAAATATTTATTTTATTTTAATTATTTATTTTTATAGTGAATATACGGCTAAATACTCTATGAATTTTCAAGCGTGTACCTGTTGCCGTTATTAATATCGAGCAAAATTTTATATTATTCTGTTTTTAGTATTTGTTGTTATAAAGCAGCCCCAGTAATACATAATCAGTGAAAAATTCAACTATCTAGCTATCACGGTTCATGAGATACAGCCTGGTGACAAACAGACGGACGGACGGACAGCGAAGTCTTAGTAATTAGGGTTTCCGTTTTTACCCTTTGGGTACGGCACTCTAAAAAGCGTCCGTGGCCGAATGGGTCTGACATACCTACCTAATAATTTACCTCTTAAGCAGAGGATTGCAGGTTCAAGCCCTGGCACCTTTAAGTTTTTCGAAAATGTGTGAATTTTTTAATCTACCAGCTTTTTAATGAAGGCAAGGACTTTAGGTAACCTGTATACACCAGCGAAGAAATTTAATGGTGTGTGTGAAGTTCCCAATCCGCATTGGGCCTATGTGAGACCTACGGCCTAAGCCCTCTCTTTCTGAGAGAAGGTCTTTTCAATCAGTGGGACGTATATAGGCCGAGATTAGATGATAAATATCCGGCCATGTGTCATAATTAGCAGTTTAATTATTGAATTTAAGTCGTCATCATCATCACCATCAACATCATCAGCCTACAGCAGTCCACTGCTGGACATAGGCCTCTTCCATGGCGCCCAGTAACACTGTCTTCAGCCCCTCGCATCCATCCGCCGCCAGCGACCCTCTTAAGGTCGTCCATCCACCGTGCCTCAGGACGCCCTACACTACGTTTTCGCGTCCGTGAATTTAAGTAATGCATCGTAAAAAGGTAAAAAGGTTAAACTTTTGAGTTTCCCTGTAATTCTGAACGACAAAGTATAATGCCAACATACTGCGTCAATCTACACAATACAAGGCAGCATTTTATACCTTATCGTATAAGATTCTGAAGCTAAATTTGCTGGGTTATAATCTAGTCAATGGCTTGGCTACGATTATATGTGACCGGCGGCACGGAGAGTAATTTCTTAATACATTGCGTGTGTTCCTAACTAATGGAATCACAGTGCGCATCTCGATTACGCAATGAACAGAGAATCACTTAACCCACCGCCGGTCGGCATGATTTCATAGTCAAGGTCGGCTGTAAGGTTTTCATTATAACTATGTTCGTTCCGATGTGTCTGCGTGAGACTCCAGAGGTCCCTAGCGAGTGATGTTGGACCTTTTTCCGTGTGAAATGTGAACCCATGAGGGCTTTTGACAGCTTGAGACCCTGTGACTGTTTTAAATTTAATAAGCATCCTGTTTGAATATATGCCGGTAAGAACGCATGATTTTTGATTTTGAGTTGATGTTTTTTCGAAGCGGCCGTGCAATGAACGTGTCAGCTCAGTTGCGTACCTACTTTTTCATAACGTCTATACGTCAATCCTTACTTTCTTACTCCTAGCTAATATTTTAAAAATGCAAAATTAACTCCGTCTACTTGTTTGTCTTGTCACGTTTTTAGTTGATATTATTATATGATACGAGTATTAGTTTTGGACGTCGTGAAGAACATCTCGCCACACATTTTCGCACATCTCTGGTGGGAACGCAGCCTTACGGTGAGAAAAATCATCTGCTAAGAAATTCAACGACTTATTGTTTGGAACAAAAACAATTGAGTCCTGAATTTAGGGTATAAATATTTATGAATTCTTTTTAACTGCTATTAAGTAACAGGGGAAATGGACAGCTGTTCTCAATTACTTGTTAAAACTAAAATTGTTGCTGTATTTAAATTAATGTTTAACAATATAATCAATTACCCACTATCCCCCTTATCAAAGTCAAAGTCAAAATATCTTTATTCGATTTAGGCTACAACAAGCACTTATTAATGTCAAAAAAAATCTACCACCGGTTCGGGTAAACCTCAGTTGACAAGAATCCGGCAAGAAACTCAAAAAGGTATATTTGTTTAAACAGATTTACAATATTCTTAAATAATATCTATACATGACGAGTATTTAACACAACTTTATTTTTTAATATTGTAAATGCAAAACCGATTTAGTTGAAATCCGGTATTTACTGATAGTTTGCGTCCCAGGGAAGGGCATAGGATAGTTTTTTATCCAGACCATTGTGATAAACAAATTCTACGGGGGCGGAGTCGCTGTAACGGCTAATAAAAAAATCAAAATAAATTAACTCGCAAACAAATTTACATGTCACGCCTAAAAGGAGACACTGTAGAGTGCAACGAATGCCAGTGTCTCGTAAAAGGATTGTCAAGACGCTCAGCCATCACCATCATCATCATCATCATCATCATTTTACATCATTATTCTTGCCTAATAATCAGCTGCGAGAGAGCTGGTTCCCTTTTAATCCGAAGCTATCTTTTTTTTTTTTTTATTCGATTGGATGGCAAACGAGCAAGTGGTTCTCCTGATGGTAAGAGATCACCACCGCCCACAAACATCTGCAACACCAGGGGTATTGCAGATGCGTTGCCAACCTAGAGGCCTAAGATGGTATACCTCAAGTGCCAGTAATTTCACCGGCTGTCTTACTCTCCACGCCGAAACACAACAGTGCAAGCACTGCTGCTTCACGGCAGGATTAGCGAGCAAGATGGTGGTAGCAATCCGGGCGGACCTTGCACAAGGTCCTACCACCTGCACTTATCTAGAAAAGTAGTAACTTTGGAAGCGGACTGGCTTCCTACCCTTCCACTAATATTACAAATGCGAAAGATTGTAAGTCTGTTTGTTTGATACCTCATCACGTCTAAACCACTGAACCGAATTAGACGAAATTCGGCATGCAGCTAGTTTGAGTCCTACGGAAGGACATAAGTAATTGCTGATTGTTTAGTAAAAAGAGTCTTATCTTAGGTGTATGTACATCTCATAATTATTAGTGATTGATTAACACTAAATACAATTTTTATTACAGGCTGAATTGGTTTTATGGTAAAATAATAATAAGCAAAATATTATGGATATTTTCTCCAGCATACTCAATTTAAGTCTAATAAATGCTAAGTCCTATATTCAATTTAACACGAAAACTTGCTAAATAGACATTTTTATTAATTTCCTGTGATTGGTATAAGATATGCTGTCAATTATATCTTTAAAATATCAAGTTTAGTAATAGTTACCAACGGGATTTTCAAAATTTTTATTAGTTAACGATTGAAGAGTCAATGCAGTTTTTCCATGTCCTGTAAACTCAGTCAAAATGGACTTAGAAGGTTAACGAATTAGGCCGACGAGATAGTTTTCCACGGGATAGCGATAAACAAATTCTCAAAGTTTGTCAATTGTATTTTGTTAATTTTCTTTTGTACAATAAAGAGTTTACATACATACATACATACATACAAATTCTACACGGACAGAGTCGCGGGCAAGCTAGTGCAACGATGAATTCCGTAAAACACTCACGTGCGAAAGTTCCATCAGTGATTAATGTCACAGAACCCTAGGACGGGACCAAGACATCCCAACGGAACTATCTTTCTATCCTTCTCACCGGGAAATTGGCAAGATGGTAGTTTATAAAATATTTGAATCCCTCGAGGGCTATCTTGCTGGACTTGGAGTTCCACTATAGGGAATCAACTTGTATTGACCGGTAAGACAATGCTCGAAGGAGTCTAGAGTTAGCCCAATGTTTTCAAGAGTTTAGTCAGAAGTAAAACTTTTGAAACTAACTTTGTAGCTTTTGGTGGTCGAAGTCGTCGGAGCATTACAATCTAGTTTGTCATGTTTATGTTGAGTTGATTCTCGGTACGAATGTGTAGTTTGAATGCCAATTGCAAGGGTCTATATTATTCTATTTGACTGGATGACAAACGAGCAAGTGGGTCTCCTGATGGTAAGAGATCACCACCGCCCATAAACACCTGCAACACCAGCGGTATTGCAGATGCGTTGCCAACCTAGAGGCCTAAGATGGGATACCTCAAGTGCCAGTAATTTCACCGGCTGTCTTACTCTCCACGCCGAAACACAACAGTGCAAGCACTGCTGCTCCACGGCAGGAGTAGCGAGCAAGATGGTGGTAGCAATCCGGGCGGACCTTGCACAAGGTCCTACCACCTGCAAAAAAGGTATTTTATCATATAGGTATAGATAACTAATATTATAGTTAGGTGTGAAGGCCCTTTAACCCTTCCCAGGAAAAATCGGGACAGTTGGTTTCAACTAATATCGGTCCGGGTTGTGCCCAGAGACCCGTGAAAATCAGGACGTCCAGCGTAACAGCACCTGACACTTAGCGACAACCCAACTGGTCCAGTTGGGATCGCCGGGAAAGTGACAGAGCCATTTATCGAAACGCCCCGAATAAGATAATTTAAATTTCGATCGCATACGCCGGGAGCGGATTTTTCAGTTTGAACGTGTAGTGGTTATTGTGTATCGATACAAAAGAATAATAAAAAAATGGTCAAGTGCGAATCGGACACGCGCACGGAGGGTTCCGTACCATTATCAATACAATATTAGACATTAGCAAAAAACATGTTTGTTGTATGGGAGCCCCCCTCAAATATTTATTTTATTTTAATTTTACAGTTTATTTTTAAATTCAATAGGTATAAGACTAAATATTCTATGAATATTTCAAGCGTCTACCTGTTCATATCATTAATATCGGGCAAAAAAAATCACATTTGTTGCATGGGAGAGAGGAATATTTATTTTATTCTATTTTTAGTATTTGTTGTTATAGCGGCCATAGTTATACATAATCTGTGAAAAATTCAACTGTCTTGCTATCACGGTTTACATACAGCCTGGTGACAGACAGATGTACGGACAGACAGCAAAGGCTTAATAATAGGGTTCCCTTTTTACCCTTTGGGTGCGGAACCCTAAAAAAAAGTTTACTCTGCAAACAGACCCCAAAGGGCCCTTTTATTCACTTTTTTAAAACTATCAGCATTTTCGAAAAGACCATCAGTGCCAAGAAAAATCCTCATTTGACATACAAAATGATTACTAAGATTCTTGAACTTTGACTTAAGAGTGCGCTAAAGTGCACATAAAATTTTAACTCCGATTACTGAAAGTCCGAAAAAAAAAAATAACAATCACTAATCATTGGATAGTTTTCATCCCGGAAAATTCCATGCTTCCCGCGGGTTAGTATATAAAACCCGAATTCTGCGCGGACGAAGTCGCGGGTAACGGCTTTAACTAAATAAAGCGATGTCACATGTCGCTTCGGAAATTTCCCCTTAACTTAACCCGTGAAAAGTGCTGGGCTGCTCGTGGCTGATAAAAAGCAATTTTGCCACACTCGACTCTAAGCTAGTGCAGTGTCCTCGACCGAACAAGAAAAATGAGTGCAGCCGAGTTAGTAAGGTTCACTGGAGCTTAAGGGCTTAAGTTGCAGCTTTTTGACGAAGTTGTTTCGTCAAGCGTAAGAGTCTTCAGCGACATGTTATTACATGAGAGTTACTATGGTTACGAGGGGCACACCGAAATGATCGGGAATAAGAAAAACCACATGCACGGTATAGCTAAATTGTATTTATATTCACCGTTCAACTTAATGCACTTTTCCATTCGTGCAAACCAATCATTAAAACAGTAATTCCAGTCTGAAGTTGATGTTGACAAAATGGCTGATTTGTACGCTTCCACAGCTGCTTCGGGGTCTTTAAACCTTTTATTCTAGGGAATGTAAAGAAATCGTTTGGGCTCAGGTCAGGACTGTATGGCTCATCAGCTCAACGTTTTCCTGCTTCAAAAAATCATTTGTCTTCCGACTTATTACGAGCGAGTGACCTCGAGCTCGCTCCTTGGCCGAATGATGTGGAGGCGCGGCGCGTGCGACCACCTCGAGTTGTGCTGGTGTGTGTGAGATGCCAGCCGCACTCACACATGCACGGCGTTAACACTGGGATAGACGTAAAGTGGGGGTGATTTTTTTTTCTCATCCAACCTTGTAGTGTGAGATATTGTTGGATAGGTCTTTTAAAAAGGTCTTTTAATATAATATATAGTTTTTTTTTCTTTTCCCGTAATAATCGAGCGTTCAGTTACGTGGGTGCACACTCACCGGGGTTCAGCTGAAAACCAGCGCTGCAGCTCTGGTTACAGGGCTACGGCACATGCTGAGCTGAGTCCTTTTGGCATCACACTACAGCACAATGTCTCTTATTTTCCTCTCTTCTCCTATTTATGTTTTTACTGTGTTTTTGTTGTGATGTAGTGTGTTTTTCTTGTCAATAAATGTTGTGAGTTTGTGAGTTTGAAAATCATTGGGGGTTGCTAAAACGATTTTTCGATTCAGTGATTTGTTTGCAAAACATTCAACTGTAAAGTGCAAATTTTCATTAAAATCGAGCGTCCCCCCTTCTAAAATCTAAACCGGTGGATGGAAAAAATTCAAAAATTCAGAATGGCAGTAAGTATATCAAACTTTCAAGGAAAACTAGAACGGCTATGTTGGCTTGAGAATTATTAGTAGTTTAAGAGTAAATAGCAGCCTAAGGTATAAAATATACCTAAACTTGGGAGATTCTGTATAAAATACGAAATCCTTAGAAAAATATTACTTATTTTTTTTCGTAATGGCTACTGAACCCTATTTTGGGGCTATGTGGGCCGATCACGCCAGGCTCTTGTCCGGTTTTTTTTAGTACCTATCAATTAATTTCTTGCACAGAAAGTATTATCGTAATTTATTAAAGATGATCCTCATTGCACTATACCACATAGGTTCTAATCTAAGTTTATGTATAACTAGATGAAAGTATAGTTAATTTAGATACCTTACTTAACGCATTCACTGCCACCGACGCACATATGCGTTTTCGGAACTTCACCCAGTGCCGCTTTCATAGTTATTCATACATCTTGGACGCACATGTGCGTCGGTGGCAGTGAATGCGTTGACCTTAATTATAAGTGTTAGTTAATATTATTATGTAAACCTCTTCCTAAAAAATAAATGTGGTTAAATAGCATAAAATATGCTATGTAGGTATTGCTAGTTAATGTAATGAGGGCTATCGCGAATGAATTCGCCGCTAGAGGCGCTAGTGTAGCGTGAGGTCTCCGAAATGTCAAATCTCATAGTTTTTGGGTGAGCTACGCGGGTTTATTTATAATTAGATTTTTTTTGTGAATATTTTGCATTACCTGAAATTAATTATGGCAATTATGCGTTACGGGGCAATGAATGTCTGTGTTTTGAGATAGTTTTGTCTTTTGGAAACTTTTGTCCTCCCTTTTTTACGAACATAAACGGGACTAACCAACACTGTGGTTGCTGGATATTTTTATGGTACGTTTTAAGGTGTTTTAAATATGATTTTAATCTAAACTTTGTTTTAACGCCCGTAATAACAGACTCTGAAAGCCACACTTAAAAACCTCACGCAACAGTGCGCCATCTAGTGAGACAAAAAACGATAGCCCTCATTAATTTGTAAAATGCCCAGCAGGGCATCATTTTTTGTATTTTTTTTTTGTAAAGTGTTGCAATAAATAAATACTGAATGCAGAAAAAACGAACAACTATATTATGTATTTTAGAATAAACCTCTCTTCAGTATCTATTTATTATGAATGTTTAAGAAAATTTATTAAAAGGAAAAATATTTTACAGGACTTTTTATACCTACAGATATATAATATTTTTGGGAATCCATAGTATCTTAAAGCAATTAATGAAAATTTGTTTGGGTATAAAACTTTTGTTTGGTTAAAATTTTCGCAGCAAATTTATTTTAGTAAAATTGCGTATGACATGCCTTGCTCGAACTTTTGATTAAAACCGGTTTGCATATCCCAACAGAAATGCGCTCGGGTTTTAAATTATTGAGTAAATCTAAATAATTTCGTGAAACCACAGAGTTATTAATATAATTATTATATTTGCCCATTTCCTGTGTATTTCATTATATCTAGTTAGATACAGTCGAGTTCGTAAATTTGTTAGCAAACATTTGATCAAAAATATCTGAACACGACTCTATTGTTAACGGCGTAGAAGCGTGTTCAGATATTTTTGATCAAATTTTTGCTCACAAATTTATGAACTCGACTGTACTTACAAGAAGTATTGTATTGGTGGAAATCAGAACTAATATATACCTCGTTGAGTTTCTTGCCCGATTCTTCGCAACAGAGGTTTTTCCGAACCGGTAATAGTTTTTGACATTCATAAGTACTTGTTATAGCCTAAATTGAAAAAAGGGTTTTTTTTTACTTTGACTTTGACTCCGTCCGTGTAGTATTCGGTTACTTTAACAAAATTTCCACAATACTACTTGATTAGTACTATTCGTGGTGTACAATAAAGAGTGATTGCATGTATTGTAATGTACTTACTATCAAAGTACTTAAGTCAAATAAAAGCTAATTCAAGTAAAATTGTTCACATGGAAATCTAATTATCAAAACTGCGACCCCCGCTCCGGGTCGTTCCTGGTTCAGCAGGTGGCGCTGGCCATACAGCGGGGAAATGCGGCTGGCATTATGGGCACCTTTGAGCCGGGTACGACGCGGAATGGTGGTTTTTAAATTCAAATTCAAATTCAAAATTATTTATTTGTTAAACATAGGTCAATAGATGTTAACATTAGGTGATTAATTGTATCACTATGTCTCGCCATATGGCATACAAATATAACTATAACGACAGCTTTACATGCATCATAATCATAACAAAACAAAAAAAATACTTAAATAACTCTAAATGCAGTCTAACAAATATTCTTGAACGGAATAATATGCTTTCCCAGCCAGAAAATTATAGAGCGCTACTTTAAATTGTGTAATGTCGCCCAGTTGCAGTATTTTATTCGGTAACTTGTTGTAGACTTTTGGTGCCATTCCATATATGCTTTTGCTGAGGAGCGCTGTTTTACATAGTCTATGGTTAATTTTGTCATGGTGGCGATGGCTATTTAACTTAGAATAGTAATGCAGGTTTTGTTTTACAAATATGGATACTTCATATATATAAAGACACGGAAGGGTTATTTTAGGTTGTAGTTTAGGTCTTAGTTTGTAGGTTATATTATAGGTTTAGGTTGATTTTTATTTTTTTATTTTGGTGACATGTAATTTAATTATTTGTAATTTTAACTTAAATTTAAATAGAAACTAGTTCCTTATGCCAAATTAAATCTAGAAATTTCCCCCGCCGTGTCATTATACTCAAAAGTCTGGCAGCGATTCCTCGTTGAACATTATCAAAACTAATCTTTTACAAAGAAATAAAAATGTAGTGAGAATTCAAAACATTCCCAATTCGAAACATGTTTCATTTCGCCGGCATATTTTCATACCTATACGCCATGCGCGAGTGGACACGTGACGCATGCCTTATACACGTTTCTGCAGCCGTGTCCGTATTTTTGACACATAATTTATAGCCGCCGTACACACGCGAGGCACGTCGCGGGGGCAATCTCGCGAGTTCTTGGGCACGGAAACGATTTGAGATGTTTTGTGTAGATTCAGAAACAAACAAGAACAAAATTTGCGGAAAAAAACACAATTTATGGTTACAGTTACGTGCCCAAAAAATGTCAACGGAATCTCATTAATAAAGCCTATGATCTAAAGACTATGATTACTAAAAATCCTTTGTTCGTTATTTTTAACCCCCGACGCAAAAAGAGGGGTGTTATAAATTTGACCACTATGTGTGTGTCTGTGGTACCTTAGCTCTTAAACGGGTGGTTCGATTTGAAAGCAGGTTTTCTAGCGATGGTTCTTAGACATGTTTCATCAAAATCGGTTCAGCCGTTTTTGAGATATTGAAATTGAAGTGACAAAGTCGGGGTTTTCCAACTTTTTTTGTTTATTTTTTATTTAATAAAGCCATAAATTATATGTACAAAAAGCCATCAATTGTATGTGTATTACTCTTATAACCTATACTACCTCAATGTAACATTCATTATAAATACCAAAATATGTAACTCTCTGTCGGTTTGTCTATCTGTTAGCTCTACACACTTTTTAACTGCTGAACTAATTTAGATGAAATGCAATATAGAGATAGTGCGAGACCCTGGAAAGGACATAGAATATTTTTTGTCCCGGAAACTTAAATAGCTACTTACCGCGGGAAGGCAACAAACGAATTTAAAGCCCGGGCTGAACCCACATTCCTTAGCTTGACCACCAAAGGTTAAACCACCCCACTACCCACAACGGCTTTTTGTGGCTCGTATATAAAAAATCGAATCATATAGCAGCCCCAGAAAAACCCAGCCACAAACGTCTATGTCATAAAAGATAATTTGTAATTCATTAATTTAATGTTTCTCAGAAAAAAATTGCAACATTTTTATTTTGCACTTAGCTAATCAATCCATCCCAAACTATTAAAAAAACAATTAAATCAAAATTAAGTACAAACCAAAATGGACACGAAAACAAAATCATTGAATCTATTTACACTATCACAGCTCAATATCCATTTCCTAACAAAACTTTCCAACGCTCGAAATTAAAATGTAATCTCAGGCACATCCAAAAATACATGTCGGAAAACAAATAAAGGAATATTCTCGAGCAAATGGAAACATAATATGGGCCTCGATATTAGCAATCGTACGTTATGAATCTCTAGGAAGTCCTGGTTAGTAAGTAAATATGAGCTAAATGAACTGCTCTGTCTTTAGCAGTAGTTAATTTGTCTTCCAGAGTCGTGTATACCTCGCGCCATATAAATCTGCCTAAAAGTTCATTACTTAATACTCAGTTTTGACGCATTTTTGAGATACATTTTTTATGCGAAGTCTTTACTCCCAGATTTTGTTTGAATCGCTTAGCAGTATATAGTGCCTATTCAATTATCGGAATTATACCTTTATAGTTCTTGTGGTACTGTCGTGGCAATGAACTTTTAGGAAAAGTTAGGCAGCGGAAGGTATAGTAAATAATAATATTTCCGTTTGGTACATGTACATAATGTACAATGCCCGTACAATCGAGAAAAAAGGGGGCCTACTATAGGGTTCATGCAATGAAACTCTACACAGTTTCTATTCCTAGCAAGGTAAATTCATCAAAAAAAAACTTCTTCCTTTTATAGGATCGGAGGCAACCAAACGATAGCGCCATCTAATTCGATCCCAGTGAGATCTATCGGATTTTAAATAATCTAAATACTCCGTGAACAGTACAGTCGAGGTCAAAGGTTACCTTTACTTTAGTGCATGATCACAATTTCGTACAAAAGTTCGAGCAGCCAGTAGCACCAATATCTGCCACAACGAAGCGTGCTTTAATATTTCCGATGCGACTGTATTTCTAGGGCCAGTAAGATGTGTCAGATATTTTTGCATGCTCCAGTGACTGTAAGTACGAGTATGTTCAAGGATTTTTCATCTCTCCTGTTCGGAAAGTTTAATTTGCATGGGTAGATAGCCGGGTGGAAAATTGCGTTTTCATCTCTAGGGTGGAAAGTATTTTTTTTCTGTTTTGATTAGCCTTGGAGTCGAAGATAATTGAGTTACGTCAATGACACTTTTTTTTCACGTTTCGGCATGGCCAGATGCACGTCGTGACCAAGGAGTTTACATACAACACTGGAGGTTGAACGCCGAACATCCGTTTGAAACAAGAAATTTGATCTTTATTACGTCACGAACATATTCCATCTCTTTCTTTAGTTAGGTTAAGAAATATCTCGTATGAAATGGGTCACTTTCCACCTTGGTTATCAATCTACTATTAATTCATGAGCTACCATGGAAAGTTTTCCAGAGGAAAGTCAATACGATTTTCCTTGTTATTTGTTTCTTTTCCTTGTTGTGTGTTTCCTTATTGTTATTTTGTTTGTTTTTGTTGTTTGTACTGTGAAATGATTCCATGGTGGCTCATGAAAAACAAAACGAAGTCAAGTGCAAAGAGACACGGCCAATGTTGCAAAAATATGTATACACGACTTTATGCACTTAACATTAATATATTTTTGTAAGTTTGGTCGTGTCAATATGTTTGCACTTCACTGTAGGTACCTGGATAGAGAAATGAATGAAATGAAATGAAATACGGGCATAAAGTGATCCTCTAAGGGTTCCGTTTTTTCCTTTTGAGGTACGGAACCCTAAAAAATCAGCTGCTACGGTTTATTTAATCTCTTTCTTCCATCTATTTTTCTTTTATTCGCTAAAGTGTGCCGTTTAAGAAAACATCTATGATTTCCAAGTTAAATCAATGTTGACACAAACTGGAGCGCAAACAGCACTGCCAACACTACAAACACAAACAAGATGGCTGAACTTGATCACAATAATACGACCCACTCCCTTGACGCGAACTTCGCATTAATTTGGTTTATCTTTACCAAACGTCGTGTTTGCGAATTAAAGCACAAAACGTAATGTAAACTAAGAGTTTGAGGTCTTAATCAGATTCAGTACCTTTGTAATTAATTCAGATTAAAATAGTATAAGTGCTCGTAAGGTGCTAACAAGTTTAGTATTCGTATCTGTATTTTAAGAGACCGATGATCCTACATCAAAACAATTAACTTTTTTTTACCTAGCTCCGCCCCAACTAGTTATAATAATAATAATGGATGATGACTCGTCGATCATTGTCCCGATAGTTGTTTCGGCAAACGGTCTAATAGCGAAGAGTCTCGACCAACATCTCAAGAGACTCTCGCTAGATGGCTGGATCAAGAGCCAGATATAGAAGGCGGTACTTCTGGACACGGCACGCATCGTCCGGAGGTTCCTTACTCTGCGGCCCTGACCACCGGTAGCTTGGGCCCTGCCCCGTTACCGGCGGCAAAATAGGTTAGGTTTTTATATATTTTTTTATTTTGTTTTTACTTTTTTGTATTTTACTTTTTATAACTGTCCTGAGAACCTAATATAAGAATGAAAATAAATACAGAATATAATAATAATAAAATCATTTATTGCCACAGGAAATAAGACTACACAATTAAAAAAAACAGGTAAGCAGGTGGCTATGGGGTCAGGCTCAGCATAAACTGCGAGCAAAAGAAACTTTGCAGCGCACAATACTAGCTAGGTTAGTAGCGGTGAAAAGGTAAAAATATTATACTTACTTACTATTATATTAGGGCGTAGTGACCCAAAGTGGGCCTTGGCCTCCAATACCAAATTACGCCACGCTTTACAATCTTGACATGGCTAACATAAAAATATTAGAAAAATAGTACATTGTGTCTTAAGGGCGGTAAATAAGGAATTACGAACGAGAGTCTATTAGAAGCCCGAAGTCGAAGACTGAGGGCTTTAATGAGTCGATGTTCGTAATTCTAGTACCGCCCGTGCGACATACAATGTTTTTCATCACATTTGCGAGTAAAATTGTATATTTGTAAAATAAAAACTAATATTTATTCAAAAATTGTCGATAACCGCTCTTGGCAGCACCAGCTCGCCGCCGCCCTCCCCCATCCCCCCATCTCCCCATCTATCCATTCATGTTTGGAAGATACTCAGCTTTATGTCAAGCACCAGTACCTAACTCACAGTCATAGACTATTACTCACTTATTTCAAATAGGTCGATTTTTTCCTGACACATCTTTAAAATATTTAGGTATTATTAAACCAACTGAATCGCTTTAGAAACTTCGCAAAGTTCTTCCCTAGACTCTGGCCAGCGAAAGATGTCTACGCATTTTTTACGAAACTTTAATCTGGTATCATTTTTGAGGCTGTCAAAATTGACATTATTATTATTATCATTCTAGCCCGGCTTAGATAATTTTGATACTTCTGATATAAGAAATAAATATATATATATTTTTTTTAATTCAACCTCCTGCCATCCTCAAAATGCAAAATGTTATAAGATGATGTTATAATTAAATGAGAGAAGATGTAGTCAATGCCAATCTGGTCAAAATGGTCAAAAATTGATGCGTCTGGACTGTAAGTAAATGGGCATGACAAAGGTCATAAAATTTACCAAAGGACTCCTAAAGTTCATCATCAAATTTCACAACATTACTACATGAGTTTTGATGCAGATTCAAAGATCTATCAAAGAGACTCAGAGATACCACAGGAGACGAAGAGCTGGCAGTTTCCTCGCTCAACGCATCAGCTTACGATCCAGCGGGAAATGCTGCCAGCATGTTGGTACCATGCCGCAGGGTCCATTTTTAGATTATTATAGTTATTTTATTTAATTTTATTGTACCTAATATACCTTTTTTTAATAGTTGGACCTGTATTGTTCTGGAAATAAGTCCGCCATTATAGCGTTATGTCGATTCAAGAATAATAATATTTGATATCTGGAAAATTTAAATAATCGTAATATAATTTAAACATCGTTTAATCAGTGTACAGCAAGTGTTCTCAGCGTTATTTTTTTTAATTGCCGTGTTTCTCGTGGACAGTTTTCGTTGGTACAGTCAACGTAATAAATAAGTGATCACTTTTACCTTTGTTTCTCGTCATGTTTGAAAGTCATACGAAATTGTGTAACGACTGAAAACGACAAGGTTACATAAATGATCACTTATTTATGACGTTGACTGTACTTATATCATATAACTTTTTTTAGTCAGTTGGCTTATTTATACACAATATCTTCACAGCATGTTTTGTTGGGATTAATTTTACTACAAAAACGTACCCCACAGGTGTATTAGGAATCAAATTGGTTCGATTGTATGATGTACAGCTTAAACACTTACAGAATAAAAGTAACGTTACTTAGAAAAGTGAAAACCTCCCGATTTGTCATTTTGAAGTTCGATACCTCAAAAACGGTCTAATATGTTTATTAAACATAGCTAAGAACCACACCAGATAATTCCTTTTCATGTAGAAGCCTCGTGTCCAATCAGTCCAGCCGTTTGCAAGCTACGACGCCACAGATAGACAGACTGACAGATAAACATTGGCGCCAAACTTAACACCCCTCTTTTTTTGCGTCGTGGTTTATTAGAAGATAATTATGGATAATAAGTACAAAAAGGTTAAAAAAAAAGCATTTATTTATTTTCTCAATCACAATAATG
>NC_133487.1:17983072-17984423 GCF_025370935.1 Choristoneura fumiferana | reverse complement strand
CTACTGGAAATTGGTCAATTCAACTAAATTTTCGTTAACTTTTTGGATTTTGACAATCAATAGATTTAATAATAAACACCAGTTCAAATTTACCGAAAGCCCACGTACACAGATGCCGTGATACCAGCATCGTCTAATCAACCCGTGGCAGCATAAATTAGCAGCTTTTTATTGTTATGTACATAGATTGTTAACTGTACCTCTTTCTTGGGAAGATTTTGATTTAGAGTTAATACTATTTATCAGATAGCGTTGTCGAATGGTTATACTAAATCAATGGTCAATAGTTTTGTTCAGAAGAAGCAGGCACGGATAGTGAATAGCATGCTTTACGCCGTGTTACCATCGCAGTCTTCTAACAAATATAGGTGTAGCATTTCATACGTTGTCGTTTGTCTGATAGAATTTGTGGTATTTTAAAATCAAACAATGTTAAGGTAGCCTTTAAGACTAACAACTCTTTGTACTCTAACTTGTAACCACAAAGAGAAGGTAGATAAAGGAACTAGATCGGGTGTATACAAGCTCACTTGTAATGACTGCAGTAAAGTATATGTTGGTCAGACAGGACGCAGTTTTAATGCTAGATTTAAAGAGCATGTTTCGGCATATAGGAATGAGCATCCTGATAAGTCGAATTTTGCCAAACATTTGTTGGAACTAAATCATTCTTTATCGGACTCAGATTCGTATGAAGTGTTACATTATTGTGGCAAGGGTTTCGTCTCGATGTTTTAGAATGCATGGAGATAATTAGATACAACAGTATGGGGTCTATTATTAATGAGCAGTAAATTTAGTTTCATCTCCCTTGCTACGGCTTGGATCTAATTAGCAAAGGTAGTTAATAAAACATGCCTTGACAGTAAATAAATAAAAATCAAGGTAGTTTTGAAGGACGGTTAAAAAAATTTATTAATAATTTGTGGGTAGTTTTGTTTTGTTTCATAAAACGTATGTGGGTACTTGGGGAGTTACAGTGACAAGTAAAAACGGTGGTTTGGTTCGTTAGTCTAACAACTGGTAGCATGGTGTACGGTTGTGTCACTCTGAAGATGAGCTCTGTTTGAGTTTGTGTGTGGGTGATAGATGGTTTTGTGTGATTTGTGTGTGTTCTTACAGTGTGGAGGTGGAGGAACTGCATGAACACGCATATTTTGCATAAGCTTAGCTATCGTAAGGTCGCGGGTGAGCAAGGAAATTATTTTAGTTCATTGATATGGACCTCCGCAAAGTAACGCCTGATTCAATAAATTATTTCAAATTCAACTTCCATGATTTGACTACAACAGACAGATAGACATACAGACACACGGGACAGGTGAAACGAAATACAAGTTTGTAAAATCAT
>NC_133487.1:17967530-17978042 GCF_025370935.1 Choristoneura fumiferana | reverse complement strand
CTCACGCAATAACCTAAACAACAAAAATTTGAAACCCCCGACTTTGTCACTTCAAAGTTCAATATCTCAAAAACGGCTCAAACCGATTTGGACGTAACGAGTCTAAAAACCATTGCCAGAAAACCTGATTTCAAATAAAAAAACGGCATCAAAGTCAAAGTCAAAGTCAATTTAGGCTACAACAAGCACTTATGAATGTCAAAAAAAAATCTACCACCGTTCGGAAAACCTCTGCTGAGAAGAATCCGGCAAGAAACTCACGAGGTATATATTTTTTTAAACAGATTACAATATTATTAAATGATATGTCCATCCAAATCAGTCCACCCGTTTAGGAGCTACGGTGCCACAGACAGACAGACAGACACACATAGCCATCAAACTTATAACACCCCTCTTTTTGCGTCGGGGGTTAAAAAGGATTTAGTTTTTTTTTTATTCGATTGGATGGCAAACTAGCAGGCGGGTCTCCTGATGGTAAGAAAGCACCACCGCCCATAAACATTTTGTACGCTAACCTATCTAAAACGCTACTTGGTTGTAGAAAAGTTTTCAACAAAATCTCAGGTCCATACCAACCACACAGGCCACAGCCAAAGTCCATCCGTGCAAGCACCACACACATTACACTTTGTTTTTAAATTTACAACGCCCGTACAATAATAAATAAGCGAGGGCAAAAATACGGCAAATAAAATTTGCATGCGTTCCTCATTGTAATTTATTATTCAATCGGAGGAAAATCAATTCGTACCGCGGCCGAATGTTCATAGGCGATTGCTGATATATCGGAGTCAATCATTTGTTTATTTAGTTTTGTAACTTAAATTTTTGCCACACACGAAATATTATATCCTAATCAACTTAGAAAATATATACCCTCTCATTGTGAGAGGAGGCCTGTGCCCAGCAGTGGGACGTATTATGCTGGGATGAACTTAGAATTGAAAAATCTGATTGTTATGGATTATTGATTGACATATCTCAAAAACCACTGAACCTATTTTATTGAAACAGAGCTATGAGCCACTGCAAAGAAACTTGATTTTACGCAAAAGAACCGCATCGAAATAGGTTAATCCATTTATGAGCTATGACGTTACAGACAGACAGAAAGTCATTTGGCGTCAAGCCAAACTTATTACCTCTCTTTTGCGTCGGGGGTAAGAAAATTCGATCTTAATTAACAAGGCAATGGTAACTTTTTCAACTGCCGACCGCAAATGAATTTAAACTAGGAACAAGAATCAAAAAATCAATTGCAATGCCTCCACTTTGTAATTATTGTAAAAACATTTTATAACATAATTTAAATATAACCTTAATCCGGAATACAAAACTGCCAATCGGACATTTAAAATAATCATTCAAATGGGTGACAAACAAATCAAATTAGCCGGTGCTCGACGTGTAAATTGTAAAGGTAATTGCAGCTATTACGAGACGCAGCGCCAGCCGCGGCCAAAGGCTATAGTTAGGTAGAAATGTAACTCTTCTGTAAAGCTAACTTCAAAATCACTATTGAAGACGTAAAAGAGAGACATTAGTTTTTAACACTTCAAAGAAAGAAGAGTTTATTTTTTGTTGTATTTGACTTTGTTTATTGAAGTGACAAACGTACATCAAATAGAATACAATGTATAGTAAAGAATAAGAAATTTAAACATTTTGATTAGCCAGTTATACAACATACTCCCCCGTAATCAAAACAAGATTATAAACATAAACCTATTCCTTTTATACAATTCTGATGCTTAATACGAGCCAATGGCTTAGTTAGTACATCAGCCCACATCTCCAAAGTATTGATATATACGACATTAACAATATTGTTCGATAATAAATCTCGTATATAATGAAATCTTGTGTCTATATGCTTGGTTCTGTTGTGGTGAACCGGATTCAATGCCAACTTCTGGGCAGACTGTGAATCATTATAAATAGTAATAACAGTTGACATACCAGTAAGTTCACACATCAATCGCCTCAGAAATTCAGCCTCTCTACCCGCACTGGACAAACTCATATATTCCGCTTCGCTGGACGACAGGGCAATGGTGGTTGCTTCTTACTTTCCCATGAAATGGCTCCCCCGGCATAGAAAAATAGAATCCGGTGTATGAACGACGATCCATAGGACAATTGGCCCAATCTGCATCCGCGTAGCCAATTAAACATCCACCGTCTTTCCTGTAAGTAATGCCCAAATCCATAGTGCCTTTCAAATATTGTAATACACGTTTTGCCGCCTTCCAATGACTTTTATCATATTTAGTATTGAATTGACTCAAATATGATGTAGCAAAAGCAATGTCTGGACGAGTATTAACGGCCAGAAAATTGAGTGAGCCTATCAATTGCTGATACGGATAGGATAATGAAGATTCACTTACATTCTTCTCACTCGGCAGAAACTTTTTAGTTTCCAACGGCGTAGGAACGCTCTTACAGTCATCATGTGAAACTTTTGTAGCAAATCACGAATGTAACTTTCTTGAGATATTTTAATCTCATTAGGTTTGTAATGTATATTTAAACCTAAGTAATAACTAAGTTTGCCAATCACTTTCAGACTAAAATGATTCCGCAAGTCAGATATGACAGTATTTAGCGTTTTATTTTCTTTGTACAAAATGACAATGTCATCGACATGGAAAGCGAGTATTATTAACTCGTTACCAAACTTTTTAGTATAAATACATGCTTCCGAAGAGTTTGGTTAAACCTATGCATTGTAAAATTTCGGTCAACTTTTTATACCATGCTCGTGAAGCCTGTTTGAGGCCATAAAGCGATCGTTTCAGTAAACATACTTTATCTTCTTGACCAGGTTTATAAAATCCTTCCGGCTGACTCATATATACTTCTTCCTCCAAAAATCCGTTTAAAAATGCCGTATCAACGTCTAAATGGTGCATTTTCATTCCCTCTTCCGCAGCCAATGCGAACAACATGCGTAAAGAAGAGTTTCGAACGACTGGAGAGAAAGTTTCCAAGTAGTCAATACCATAAACTTGATTAAATCCTTTCGCGACAAGTCTGGCTTTATATTTAATTACGTCACCATGCGCATTTTTCTTCAGCTTGTAGATCCATTTGCAAGGTATGACTTTCTTATCTGGTCTATCAACGAGAACCCAAGTTTGTTTCTCAAGCAGTGACTGATATTCATCTTGCATAGCTTGATACCATTTATCACTATCTTCTGCGTTCACAGCCTGTGTATAAGTTGTAGGTTCATCCATCAGCTGAGGGGATGAAGTTTGCATGCATACACAATTGGCAGCAGAATTAGGTTTTCTGGGTCTCAAATTGTACCTTGGTTCTACAGAATCAGTATCAGATTCAGTTTCTTCTGATGAAGATGCAATAACAGGTTGAACTGACACATTTGGAGTAACAGCGTTATGCCACTGTTCCACGACATTAATATCAGACTGAACATCTTCTGATATAATATCTACAATATCAGGTTGAATCTGTTCATTTTCGATGACAGCGCTTGTGATAGGTGTTCGACTATCTGAACTATTTGACGAGTTTACTTGCGAACTTAGCAATAGAGGTACAACTGCTGATTCAGTTAAATTATTATCAGACTTACAAGTTGTCTTTACTTTCAAATCTTGAAATCACATTCAAAGAAAGTAACATCTCTGCTTTTCACAAGTCTTCTGGGATATCTAATATCTCTGAAATAATAACTTCTTGGATCTTCTGAATATCCAACGAAAATATGCTCGGATGCTTTCATGTCCAATTTCTTCCGATTACATTCAGGGACATGGATGAATGCTCTGCATCCAAAAACACGCAGATGAGAAAGATTTGGTATTTTAGCATACCATTTCTCGTACGCCGTCTTCCCATTGAGAGCACGGTGAGGAGACCTATTTTTAAGATATACAGCCATCTCTGCAGCATCTTGCCAATAAGCCGGAGAAAGGGAACTTCAGAAAGCATTGACCTTACTTTCTCCAAAATTGAGCGATTTGTTCTTTCTGCAATAGAATTTTGCTGAGGACTGTAGGGAACTGTTGTTTGTGTTGAATTCCTTCATTTTGTAAATATCTCGAAAATTCAGCATTAACATATTCTTTTCCATTATCGCTCTTCAATATCTTAATCTTTGCTCCTGTTTCCCGCTCTACTGTGGACTGGAAAATACGAAACTTGTTCTTTACTTCCGCTTTTGAAGGAATAAAGAATACAAAAGTCATACGAGAAAAATCATCTATAAAAAATAAAATATACTTATTGCCTTGAAATGAAGTTTCAGGCAAGGGTCCACAAATATCTGAATGAATAAGTTCCAGAACAGAAGTTGATCTTTTATGTGAAACTTTCTTAAAGGGTTTCCTATTCTGCTTACCTTCAATGCAGGGGATACATGGTTCCTTATCGACTTCTGAGTAGTCCACGCCCACTGCGTGTCCCTTCCTCAGTTGATCCATTCCGATGCGACATAAATGACCTAGTCGTCTATGCCAGAGCTTGAAGCTAGAAACATCAGAGTGGGTCTCAAAAGCAGATAATTGAGTCGTTGGGTTGACCGTACAGTCTAAAGAATACAGTCCACCACATATAGAACCATGTAAAATTACATCACCTGTACAAGAAAAAGCATCAGAATCATAAAAATTACAACCTGTTCTATCAAAAACTACGTTAAAACCTTTATCTACTGCCTTCTTCACTGAAATAAGATTAGAATTCAAGTTCGGTACATGAACCACATCAGTAATCTTCTTTATATTAGTATTCTGACCGCAAGTGGTGATAGAAATATCTCCAATGCCTTTACTGGGCAGTACATCTCCATTTGCAATGGTTACAGTCCCAATAGACGAACTTCTCACATTATTCATCCAATCAGCTCGTGACGTCATGTGTGCTGAAGCTCCAGAATCAATAAACCATTTATCACGCTCTAATCCGTCATTGACATTCAGTGCACATAGAGAATTTTTGTGATTTACGGGTCTCTTCTTCTTGTCCTTTTTATGGGGACAATCTGGACGCTTATGTCCTGGCTCCATGCAGTCGTAACACACAATAGGTTTCTTCGGTTTGGATGTAGAAGGTTTGTTCTGGTTCATTCGTGTACGAAGAGCAGTATCTGGGTTATCTATAGCTGGTTTATTCAATTCATTCAATAATTTGGTCTTAATTAAATCCACTGTAATGTCTATGTTGGAATTTTCCAAAGCCATTACTAAAGGTGCATATTGAGGACTTAAACCTCCAAGAAGAATCGCAGCTATTGAAGCATCTTCCATAATTTTGCCAATGTCGGCTAAATCTTGCACAGTTGACATGACAGCATTTATGTACGTCTCTATATTGGAATCAAAATCATCAAGACAGTACCTGTACAGTTTCCGTTCGAGGCTTATACGTCGCCCTAAACCTTTGTCCTCGTAAGCGGACGAAAGAGCATCCCAAGCTTCCTTGGCTGTTTTGCATGACCTTACATGAGTTATTGCCATACCATCTAAAGTGAGACATATTTTCGATAACGCCTTCTGATCGTTACGTGATTTTACCTCAGTAGGAATTTTACTATCATCAGAATATCCGATGATCGTCTCCCATAACTCTTCATGCATAAGGTACATACGCATTTTGAATTTCCATACGGAATAACCGTCTCTGTTTATGAGTGGTTTTATGCCAGAAATCGAATTATTTGCCATATTTATACGCACAGCTGTTTGATGTCACAACAAAAATAGTATGAAAATATCTTCGTGAACTATTGAAAATTTTCACAGATTTTCATAATTTATAAACGCACATACTGGAAAAAACTAGTAGATTCACTTTTTATAAAGAATATATCGTTTTTATAAGTAATACTCAGTTAAATATAGAGTTTCGTGCTGATAACGAATGTTGTATTTGACTTTGTTTATTGAAGTGACAAAACGTACATCAGATAGAATACAATGTATAGTAAAGAATAAGAAATTTAAACATTTTTGATTAGCCAGTTATACAACATTTTTAGTAGATTTGACAGTTCTGATCTGTTTCGGATTATTTTTGTTTGAAAGAATATGTTTATATTTGAAGTGCTCCCCCTTATTATTTCCGTTTTGAGTACTATGGTTATTTACTGTGCTAATATTTTACGTGTTCTCACATTGTAAAAAGTTTCCTTTTTTTTTAATACAAGCTTTTTTGCTGAATGTACCTTTTGTTAACCGTACTTGCATTGCCATACAACTTACATAAATGTATACTTGATTTCAAATCAACCGACTCCGACCACTAAAAGTGGGTCAAAATGAGCTTGCAAGATTTGACCTAACAACAACAAGCAGGGCATAAATAAAAGCTCGTCGAAAGACAGAGACAATTGCACAGTCCTGCGAGGTAACAAACGAATTCTCCACAGGCAAAGTCGCAGGAAACAGCTAGTTCAGTAATAAAGCAGATATAGTCAAATAAATCTATTGAAAATATATCGCATTTATTGAAATGAAAACCTTTACGGCTGCTTGTGACGTTTTAATTAAAGTATATCAAAAACTTCATTGACAAATATTATTAATATTTAACTTGGAATTCATTTTAACATTACACTTTGGTAAATCACGATATATTCGTATTAGCATTCATATTTTAATAACATTCAGTCAAATCTTAAATTCACTATGCCGAGCTGAGACCGCTTCGCGATTTCGCAAATACCTACTTACTACGTACTACTTAATACTTGTTTTTTTTTGTGCTTTATGTAATTTCATCATCATCATCATCAGCCTACAGCAGTCCACTGCTGGACATAGGCCTCTTCCATGGCGCGCCACAACACTCTGTCTTCAGCCCCTCGCATCCGTCCGCCGCCAGCGATCCTCTTAAGGTCATCCGTCCACCGTGCCTCAGGACGCCCTACACTACGTTTCCCGTCCGTAATTAGTTCCGTCCGTATGTAATTTGCGAAGTGCCAATAAATATTTCTAATTCTATGTATATTTCTTATCTGTGGATAGTAAGATTGTTTATATTAGATTGTTTTATATAAAAAATGTGAACACTCTATTATTTTTAATCACTCCACGTGAAAGAGTTGGTTGTCAGTCAACCGGCCAGCCCTATAATTATCGCGTCCGTCCATCTGTTTAAAAAAAGAACGGTTCAAAAATGGAATTCGTTTTGAACTTTGACACTATTACGTCGGAATCACACGATTGAGTTGCTTCTAATAGTTGTATCATGGACTTTACATTTTTTTTGATGCTGGCAACTTTACAGGTTGCGTAATGAGTTTGTCTACCTTGATACCGATACATTTTATTAGAAAATGATGTATGAGTTGCAAAATTTTCCCTTGGAGATAAAAGAAAAAAAAATGGCAGACTTCTGAATGACAGAAAGACTCGATAAAATATCCAAATCAATTTAGATATCACAAAAAAAAACATCATCAGCCACAACAAACCACTGCACATAGGACTACGCTTTAAAACGCCATAATAAAACCACATCTTGCCACTTGCACCAGTAATAATTCCCTAATACCGCATACAATGACATAGCATAAACAAAATGATTTAAACGCTGTACACCGACTAAAATCGACAAAAACTAATCGTCAAACATCAATTTGTCAGTTTGTGTGTCAAATGCTTAAACTCCTCTTAGCTTGCCCACTGTTTTGATCAGTACAAACAAATCTGAATTGAACTTGCATCTTGTTTTGAACCTTAACTTAATGATACTGAAGTCTATAATGCAGTGCGTTTGACACTGTATACAGTCAATAATGAAATCAAAGCACGCTTTGTTAATATTTAATGTGCAGTTGATAATCATGTTTTACTGCGTTCTGTGTGATGTGACATGTTTCTCGTTTTTGATGTCCTGTCAATTGTTTGAAGGTTAGTTCGTGTTTTTAACCGATTTCAGGAAAGAAGATTCTTTCTCAATTCTGTTGGTGGTTGAAAACCTTTAGGGGCATACATGTCCAAATGTCAGAAAGTCCAGGTGTCACATTGTCCATGGTCAAAAAGTCCGAAGGATGAAACGTCCTAGTGTCTAAAAGTCCTAGCGTCAAGAAGTCCATGGTCAAAAAGTCCGAACGATTAAAAGTCCTTGTGCCTGAAAGTCCTAGCGTCAAAAAGTCCATGGTCAAAAAGTCCGAAGGATGAAACATCCTAGTGTCTGAAAGTCCTAGCGTCAAAAAGTCCATAGTCAAAAAGTCCGAAGGATTAAACGTCCTAGTTCTGAAGGCCTGAATCCCATAATGTCTCATTGTATAAAAATATGACTAACACAACTAAATGATAAACATAACTGAAATAGATTAGAGAGCTAGATTGCTCATCTGCATTATTTCCAGTCTATTATCTAACACCCTGAGGCCCATTCTCAGTAAGATCCAGATCAGAGAACTTTTTGACAATGGACAATGTGACACCTGGACGTTCTGACATTTGGACATGTATGCCCCTAAAGGATAAAATTGTAGAAACAGCAAGACCAAAGGGGTACCTTTACTATCTACTAATTCAGCTTGGAGTTTGTTCTTTGTATGTTTATTCACTTGTACACGTGGAATTAAGATAATTCCGAATTACGATAAAAAATACCATATTTCAGAAAGTTCTTTCAAATCCTTTTTAATTAAAATTACCTATATCATACGTATTATGTATGGGTAAGGCCGCGAATTTTAACCAATGTGACATAGAAATAACATAAAAAAAATACGTGACGTTACCATAAAACGTAACGCAAATTTTTATAAAGCCTAGATCAAACTGGTAAAAATTCCCATTATATAACGTATGTATGAAAAAAAAATACATGTCATATAATAAAGTGAAGTTTTTATTTTTACTAGAACTTTCTGACGATACTGATCTTAAATCTGTCCTTTATGAGATCTATAGAGCTAAACATGAGAATGTGGAAGTAGAAGTACCCTCTAGTTGACGAACATCTTTCCAAAAGTGTATCTTTACATGCCTCTCTAACACTGACAATAAGGTGCACATTTATAAGCATAACGAATTTGGATGTGGTTTTTTTTTTTATTCGACTGGATGGCAAATGATCAAATGAGTAAGAGATCACCACCGCCCATAAAAATCTGCAACGCCAGGGGTATTGCAGACGCGTTGCCAACCTAGAGGCCTATGATGGGATACCTCACGTGCCAGTAATTTCACCGGCTGTCTTACTCACCACGCCGAAACACAACAGTGCAAGCACTGCTGCTTCACGGCAGGATTAGCGAGGAATATGGTGGTAGCAATCCGGGCGGACCTTGCACAAGGTCCTACCACCTAGTTGTGAGCATGCTTGTGTGTGACTTCGACTGAACAAGCTATTAAATACCTCAAAGAAATGGCCAAAACCCTAAATCACAGGTTTTACCAATTTAGGAAGTAGTATCTTAGTTAAGTGGACAATGTAAAAAGATGTTTTTGGAAATAAATTATTATGATTATTAAGTTTAGGTAGCAAATGAACTAAGTAGGTAAGTGAATCTCTCCGTTTGTCTCTCACTTTAAATACGCTATGCATGTAGCAGGACGTGAACACAGAACTCGCCACAATTCTCTTGTGCCGATCCCTGCACCTACAGATTAAAATTTTTTTAACTTCAAAATATCCATCTAACTAACTTACTGTGCGTGCAGTCATTGGAAACCTAATAATAAACTGTGTAAGTTAGAATTTTTCTGTGTGAACTTCCCTTTACCACATTTTTTCGTTACGTTATGTACAAAATACGTAGCATTTTGTGAAAATGTAACGTAATCGTAACACGTTATACAAAAAATCGTTTATCATGGTGAATAACGACATTTTGAACATAATAACACATGCCACTTACATGGAAAAGATTACCCTATCGTATGAAAAAACAACCAGTTAAAAATAATCACTACTTACCTACCCTTAAAATCGAACAAGCACTTTCGACGTTTTTCGAAAAAAAACTCCGCGTCACTTTTGATGGCTGTTTGTCAACAAACTGATGAGATTTATTTATCCCATCGATGTTGCCCTATTAGAGTATTAGTTGCCAGTGTACAAAACAAATTACTACCGAAATTGGCGTTAAAGGTAGCTTAATTAAGCGTCACCTAAGTATTCGTAACGAAAACGTGGTTTTTTGGCACGTGAAAAGAAATAAATATAAAACATGAAAATTATTGATTATCATGATTCCGCAATCGGTAGGACTATCGTTATATCATAAAATTTTGTTACAAAATCATGATCATGAGAAGTTAAATAGCATGAAAATAATAAGGTATTAAGTACTCGTGGTCAAAAAAAATAGTCAATTTTCGTTACGTTTTGGACGGTAATATATTTTTATTATTTTTTTAAAAGGGTTTAATCAATTATCTCATTTGCGACCTTGAGAGTTATATCGTGTCATATAATAAAAAAAAATTAAACCTCTAGGTGTTATCAGTTTTTTTTATCAGCGTTCCAAATTTGAAACGTCCAAATTGTCAAAATTCGCGGCCTTACCCTATTATACCT
>NC_133487.1:17874331-17967430 GCF_025370935.1 Choristoneura fumiferana | reverse complement strand
ATATAAATAATACTTTATTGAATCAGGGCGTTACTTTGCGGAGGTCCATATCAATGAACTAAAATAATTTCCTTGCTCACCCGCGACCTTACGATAGCTAAGCTTATGCAAAATATGCGTGTTCATGCAGTTCCTCCACCTCCACACTGTAAGAACACACACAAATCACACAAACCCATCTATCACCACCACCACACTACACTGACGCGTTTCGAACTCAAACAGAGCTCATCTTCAGAGTGACACAACCGTACACCATGCTACCAGTTGTTAGAAACGCGTCAGTGTAGTGTGGTGGTGGTGATAGATGGGTTTGTGTGATTTGTGTGTGTTCTTACAGTGTGGAGGTGGAGGAACTGCATGAACACGCATATTTCTGTGGCTCCAGTGAAAAGGGTACAAGTCTGAATTTGGCCAAATTGAGTTATATAGACCAAAAAACACAAAAAAAATAACGCATCGATTGGTGTAAACGGATCTAAGATATCTTTTAAAACAACGGAGTTTTCTGGTGGTCAAGGGTAGAACTGCCTTAAAAAAGTTAGCAACAGAGGGTACTTGTCAAGTTGTATTTCTATTAACTAAAGTTTTGTTTGTGATTTATGATCTAAATTTAGTTGTACGCTGCTTTTTTCATATGGCGGGTGTAAAAAAATCTAAGCACACATGAACCCCTAAAACAAGAACAGATTTATTTAGTTTACATTGATACAAGTTAAGTTCAATCTCTTTACACAAAAAAATAAAATAAAATATAAGATTAAGTCGAGCTGCGCCCGTTTTCACAAATCGAATATAAAAAAAGTTTACGTGGAAAAGGATATAAGTCTTTGCGCGGAGGAATGAGCGGTGAGTGGGGAGCCACGGCGCTCACGGATGAGCCACAATCGTGTGCGCTGACTTGTGCAGGGAGAACGCGCTTGCGAGCTGCGCAGTTGACGGTTACGCGATTAAGTTATATCCTTTTACACCATTTTATTATTAAACTAATATGGCACATTGCATTAATTTTAAGGGTATTAATTAAGATGTATCCCTTGACACCAATCATTTAATAAGAATGATAAAGAAAATCAAAAATATCCATAGGACTAAAACTATTATTTAATTTAAATATCGAAAACTAAAACTTTAATTAAAAGAGAGGTGGGCTTCTTCATGGTGCCCATCACGCAGGCAGCATTCCCGCGTTGAACTCCGATTGCGATTCTTTGCGCGAGAAAGCTGCCGGCGCGAGGGTTGCCTGTTGCCTCCCTTAACCTATTGCTGAGCTCCCTGTGTAGCTCCAGCGCACACCTTACCCAAGGACCTAGAGTCTCGACGCCGAAAGCAAAGAAATGATATTGGGCGCCGAGACAGCTATATTTGTGACCTTGAGGCGTTCCCGGCGTCTACCGCCGCCCCGCACGATTGGTAGTTGCTGTTAGGTAGGACGCCGCCAGGGTGTCTGTACAGGTAGCGTCCCACACCAGCGCACGGCCAGTCTTCCAGGGTATCAACGACATTCCGTCAGGGCGCTTGCCATCGCTCCGTACAATCTGGGGCTACAGAGCGGAGGGAACGTTGGCACTAAAGAAACCCTTCTGAGAATGTCGTTGAGAGTGGCGTGGCGGGACAGTCGGTCGGCACCTGAGGAACAGGACAGGCCATGTTGGCCGAGACGGTCCACTGGAGCCCACAAGAAACACAGTTGTTACTTTCGCAGATCCCAACTCCCAGCCGTAGACCAGCAGCTATGCGTAGTGTCTGGTCGATAAAAGTTCTAGTGTTGGGAGAGGGGTATGCATGGAGCCAGTAACCAGATTCTGGCTTGGACACAGCTAACAGTCTGTCCGGTCCCTGCCTGTTATAGTTCTATTAATGCCTATAAGGTGGTGACGGAGGCTATTGTACTCCAGGCCCTTCGCCTATATGGTTTGGACGGGAGATTTGACTCGGTCCAGCTAGCGAGTCATTCGTGGCCTCGTTCAAGCACGCAATCTCGTAGTTAATGCCTGCTGGAGCTTTGAGTATTCTACCTGCGAGATCTAGCGTGCTGTGGATCGAAGATAGGAATGCCGGCAAAGCTACACTTGAAATTTTGCGAGTTCCTAAGCCGCCGTTCCTTATCGGTAAAGTGGCTTGGGTCCATGCCTGCTCGCTGAGATAAATGCTCAAAATGTTTTAAATTTGGGTTTTCATGAGACTATCAATTAGGTATCATCAAATGGGGGAATTTTCGAATGAGGCAACAGCGAAGCAGGTAAGTAAAAAGGGCCACTTCAACAAAAAAAAAAAACGAGGACAAACAAAAGTTTAATATCTCTGAGACTGCAATTTTCAGTTTTAAAAAGGCAGAATTTCCTAATTTTGACTACAATACAAGACGTATGATGACGATCAATGGCACACGGTATGTCTTCTATGAAGACGCGGAAAATCCCCTCTACCTAGTGTGTTTGACATACTTAGATACTAATGATGAGAAATTTTAAGTTTTTTTAAACGGGCATTTTTTATGTTTGCATGTGAGATTTTTTGAAAAAATTTATAGCGTTTTTGAATAGATATTTAAATAATTTCATGTGTGTTTTATTCACTCAACTTGGATACAAGTAGCATTTTTGATTTTTCATTATTATTTAAGTCTACTTATAACTAAAAAACACAATAAAAAAAACGTGCAAAAGGCTACATGTCTGTTATGTCTGTAATTAAGTCCAAAGAACTGCATAAATTGAAAAATGCAATCATTTTCTACACCATTAGTTCGTAAGCTAGTCTTCTGTGGATAATATTATACATGTACTACAAAAAACATTCCGGATGCGTACCCTTTTCACTTCGTATAAAATTACGAAAACTTGTGAATAGCGATATATATAGCCACTTGAACCTTTTTACACTTATTTTTATACTTCTATTTGGATACAAGTAGTTATTTTATAAACTAATAGATCAAGAGCAAAAATAAACATTCCCATAAGAAAGAGCGCAATTAATTTAGTGCTTTAACATACCACATTTATTAGTATATGTAAATATACAAGTGTAATGAACGTAAAGTTTGAATCATTCTCGGGCGTAACTGTTTTTTGCGTCTCCTGTAAACTTGGGTTTTTCGACATGTACCCCTTTCACTGGAGCCACAGATTTTGCATAAGCTTAGCTATCGTAAGGTCGCGGGTGAGCAAGGAAATTATTTTAGTTCATAAATAATACTGTTCATAATCCACATTTCTTCAAACTGCCCGAACACCGCTAATTTGGTGACAATCACCTTAAGTCGGTGATACGTACTACTCTAATAGACTATAACCAAATTACACAAGTTTCTTTTTTTTTTTATCACCTAATTAGGTATAATGAAGTTTATTCAAAATATATTTGGAAAAAATATTAATTAGTATTAAATTAAATTGCACGTAGGTATATTTTTCGTAATAAACAATGAAATCTATTAATTTTGAACATTTAACTACCGTGTGACTCACTCATAGTGTGAACGTACCTTTGTAGAGCGATGTTGTTAGTGTTGTGTGCTACCCTACATTTGACAGTTCCAACCTAAATGACGTTGAAAACGCTCCTGAGAGGAAGGGCTACGGATTAGCCTGAAACATGTCGAGCTAAACTCGATTTAAGACGTGAGTGATCCGGGTCAATGCCATTTAATATGAAATCTATTAATTGCCATTTAATATGAAATCTGGAATTGTCGACCCTACTACATGCATCACACATAAATATTTTTTGGTTCTTATCATTATCAACTTTCTTGACTCTGGCAATGGAGGTGATACGGCTTCATGCAAAATTAACAAACTATCCAATCTGCGCCATTTTCAACCGACGAAGAAAAAACGGAGGAGGTTCTCAAGTCGACTCGATTTTTTTTTAATGTATGACCACGCATAACTTTTTACAGAGTAGTTCCATTTTGATAATTCTTTTTTATTGGAAAGGGGTTCAAGTTGAACCTTGAACTAGGTCCCATATAAATTTGGGAAAAAACCTACCCTATGAAAACCCTACCCTATGGATGGGAAAAAAAAAATAAAAAACTTTTTAACAGAAAAAATTAAACCGCCGATGCTTTATACATGTATAATGTAATGTCATGTTTGACTCCAATACGTTTTCAATGGTGTACTGCCTTTTCGGCGAAATATGTTTCGCCAAATTTCACTTATCAACCACCTTTCGCCAAAGTTTCATTTGGCAAACTAATATTTGGCATAACTTTACTACGCATTTTTTTTATTTCGCAACATTTTTACATTGCAAAATTTTACTTATCACACATTTATGTGGCAAATAATTATGTAGCAAATGATTGGCTTAGCCAAATAAGAAATTGTCAAATAACAATTGGGCAATTTTTTACATTGCAAAGTTATACTTCAATTTGATTTGTGCGAGCGAGCGAAGCGAGCGAGCAAGACGGTTCGGAACAGAAGCGACTTGGATAGTTAGGTTCAGAAGGCTAAGGCGGGAGCGCAGCGGAGCGTAGCTCCCGCCTTAGCCTTCGATGTTAGGTTTTTTTTTATAGCAGCCCGGATAAATGACACTAGAAAAGTAGGTTGGATGCCATTCAATAAGTTGCTAAATTAAGGTATGCCAATCAATACATTTGACCAAAACATAAATGACATCTTAAAAAAAATCCAGGTAATATTTGCATAATAATAATTTATCGAATCATTAGTTGGGAAATGATATCAGTGCGAAACGTTGAGTTGGGAAATAACATTTCGCCTAAATAAAAATATGGGATAAATAGTTTGGGAGTTAATAATTTGCTAAATAATTTTCGCCGATACATAGTAAACCGTTTTCAATGGATAATTATAATTTATTAGATTCATTATACTCGCGGTTTTTTTCTTTTTATTTTATCGTCATCCATGTTCTGAAAATTCAAAAATTACAATGAAAAGTAAAAAAAATAACTCATGTAATTTGGTGATAAAGACCCCCAAAATAATATACTAACGTTACTTATGAACTGCAACTTTATTAATTATGAATTATTCAACACAATACATGCAATAAAATAATTAAAATACACGCGTTATAATTAAATTTCACTCATATCTTTAACTATCTTGTTTAATTCGGTGATACCGTTGCGGCGTCAAATTCTTGAAAATGATAACTTTTTGACCGGCTTTCATAACGTACTGTGAAAAAACTATACAACTTTTGTTAAAAATAATAACTGATATACTAAAAATAATGTTTTTTAAGTACACTGTCCACTTTTTATACAAATCCAGGCACTTTTAGTATTTAAAAACTAATTATAAACGGAGAACCAGTTTCTACATGTCCACGCGGCGCGTAATGAGGTCCGGCGCGAGATATTTGCTAATATTTACTATCTCGCTCTCTCAATTTGACCCACAAGAATGCAAACGGAATTCTAACTTAATGCTTTGTAGTAAGGTCGCATTTAAAAGGCCTTAATTCACTAGCTTTACTCGGTATCGTGCTTCAAACCATGTATCACCGAATTAGGCGTATCACCAAATAATGCGAGTTTACCCTACTTAAGTCATAAAAGCTAATTCCCGTAAAATTGTTCACATGGAAATCTAATTATTAAAACTGCGACCCCGCTCCGGGTCGTTCCTGGTTCAGCAGGTGGCGCTGGCCATACAGCGGGGAAATGCAGCTGGCATTATGGGCACCTTTGAGCCCACGGGTACGACGCGGAATGGTGGTTTTTAGGTTGTAGTTTAGGTCTTAGTTTGTAGGTTATATATAGGTTTAGGTTGATTTTATTTTGTTTATTTTAGTTGACATGTAATTTAATTATATGTAATTTTAACTAAAATTTAAATAGAAACCAGTTCCTTATGCCAAATTAAATCTAGAAATGGCCCCCGCCCGTGTCATTATACTCAAAAGTCTGGCAGCGATTCCTCGTTGAACATTATCAAAACTAATCTTTTACAAAGAAATAAAAATGTAGTGAGAATTCAAAACATTCCCAATTCGAAACATGTTTCATTTCGCCGGCATATTTTCATACCTATACGCCATGCGCGAGTGGACACGTGACGCATGCCTTATACACGTTTCTGCAGCCGTGTCCGTATTTTTGACACATAATTTATAGCCGCCGTACACACGCGAGGCACGTCGCGGGGGCAATCTCACGAGTTCTTGGGCACGGAAACGATTTGAGATGTTTTGTGTAGATTCAGAAACAAACAAGAAAAAAATTTGCTGAAAAAAACACAATTTATGGTTACATAATTTATTGAATCAGGCGTTACTTTGCGGAGGTCCATATCAATGAACTAAAACAATTTCCTTGCTCACCCGCGACCTTACGATAGCTAAGCTTATGCAAAATATGCGTGTTCATGCAGTTCCTCCACCTCCACACTGTAAGAACACACACAAATCACACAAACCCATCTATCACCACCACCACACTACACTCGACGCGTTTCGAACTCAACCAGAGCTCATCTTCAGAGTGACACAACCGTACACCATGCTACCAGTTGTTAGACATCTAATCATTTTGCATAAGCTTAGCTATCGTAAGGTCGCGGGTGAGCAAGGAAATTGTTTTAGTTCATTTATGGTTACAGTTACGTGCCGAAAAAATGTCAACGGAATCTTATTAATAAAGCCTATGATCTAAAGACTATGATTACTAAAAATCCTTTGTTCGTTATTTTTAACCCCCGACGCAAAAAGAGGGGTGTTATAAATTTGACCTCTATGTGTGTGTCTGTGGTACCTTAGCTCTTAAACGGGTGGACCGATTCGAAAGCAGGTTTTCTAGCGATGGTTCTTAGACATGTTTCATCAAAATCGGTTCAGCCGTTTTTGAGATATTGAACTTTGAAGTGACAAAGTCGGGGGTTTTCCAACTTTTTGTTTGTTATTTTTTATTTTTTATTTAATAAAGCCATAAATTATATGTACAAAAGCCATCAATTGTATGTGTATTACTCTTATAACCTATGCTACCTCAATCATTCATTATAAATACCAAAATATGTAACTCTCTGTCGGTTTGTCTATCTGTTAGCTCTACACACTTTTTAACTGCTGAACTAATTTAGATGAAATGCAATATAGAGATAGTGCGAGACCCTGGAAAGGACATAGCATATTTTTTGTCCTTGAAACTTAAAACAGCTACTTACCGCGGGAAGGCAACAAACGAATTTAAAGCCCGGGCTGAACCCACATTCCTTAGCTTGACCACCAATAGGTTAAACCACCCCACTACCCACAACGGCTTTTTGTGGCTCGTATATTAAAAAGTCGAATCATATAGCAGCCCCAGAAAAACCTAGCCACAAACGTCTATCTCATAAAATATAATTTGTAATTCATTAATTTAATGTTTCTCAGAAAATAATTGCAGCTTTTTTTATTTTGCACAGCCAATCAATCCATCCCAAACTATTAAAAAAACAATTAAATCAAAATTAAGTACAAACCAAAATGGACACGAAAACAAAATCATTGAATCCATTTACACTATCACAGCTCAATATCCATTTCCTAACAACATTCCAACGCTCGAAATTAAAATTTAATCTCAGGCACATCCAAAAATACACGTCGAAAACAAATAAAGGAATATTCGCGAGCAAATGGAAACATAATATGGGTCTCGATATTAGCAATATCGTACGTCACGAATCTCTAGGAAGTCCTGGTAAGTAAGTAAATATGAGCTAAATGAACTGCTCTGTCTTTAGCAGTAGTTAATTTGTCTTCCAGAGTCGTGTATACCTCGAGCCATATAAATCTGCCTAAAAGTTCATTACTTAATACTCAGTTTTGACGCATTTTTGAGATACATTTTTTATGCAAAGTCTTTACTTTAATCCCGGATTGTGTTCGAATCGCTTAGCAGAGTGCCTATTAAATTATCGGAATTATACCTTTATAGTTCTTGTGGTACTGTCGTGGCAATGAACTTTTAGGAAAAGTTAGGCGGCGGAAGGTATAGTAAATACTTCCGTTTGGTACATGTATATAATGTACAATGCCCGTACAATCGAGAAAAAAGGGGGCCTACTATAGGGTTCATGCAATGAAACTCCACACAGTTTTCATTCGTAGCAAAGTACTAACAAAAAAAAAAACTTCTTCCTTTTATAGGATCTGAGGCAACCAAACGATAGCGCCATCTAATTCGTTCCCAGTGACATCTATCGGATTTTAAATAACCTAAATACTCCATGAACAGTACAGTCGAGGTCAAAGGTTACCTTTACTTTATAGTGCATGATCACAATTTCGTACAAAAGTTCGAGCAGCCAGTAGCACCAATATCTGCCACAACGAAGCGTGCTTTAATATTTCCGATGCGACTGTATTTCTAGGGCCAGTAAGATGTGTCAGATATTTTTGCATGCTCCAGTGACTGTAAGTACGAGTATGTTCAAGGATTTTTCATCTCTCCTGTTCGGAAAGTTTAATTTGCATGGGTAGATAGCCGGGTGGAAAATTGCGTTTTCATCTCTAGGGTGGAAAGTATTTTTTTTCTGTTTTGATTAGCCTTGGAGTCGAAGATAATTGAGTTACGTCAATGACACTTTTTTTTCACGTTTCGGCATGGCCAGATGCACGTCGTGACCAAGGAGTTTACATACAACACTGGAGGTTGAACGCCGAACATCCGTTTGAAACAAGAAATTTGATCTTTATTACGTCACGAACATATTCCATCTCTTTCTTTAGTTAGGTTAAGAAATCATCATCCGTACTGCTGGACAAATGAATGAACGAACTCGCCACTTGCATCCACCGGTTTCACGATGTCATCAGTCCACTGGTAGGCCTTCGGTAAGAAATATCTCGTATGAAATGGGTCACTTTCCACCCTTGGTTATCAATCTACTATTAATTCATGAGCTACCATGGAAAGTTTTCCAGAGGAAAGTCAATACGATTTTCCTTGTTATTTGTTTCTTTTCCTTGTTGTGTGTTTCCTTATTGTTATTTTGTTTGTTTTTGTTGTTTGTACTGTGAAATGATTCCATGGTGTCTCATGAAAAAAAAAACGAAGTCAAGTGCAAAGAGACACGGCCAATGTTGCAAAAATATGTATACACGACTTTATGCACTTAACATTAAGGTGGTGTATACATATTTTTGTAAGTTTGGTCGTGTCAATATGTTTGCACTTCACTGTAGGTACCTGGATAGAGAAATGAATGAAATGAAATGAAATACGGGCATAAAGTGATCCTCTAAGGGTTCCGTTTTTTCCTTTTGAGGTACGGAACCCTAAAAAATCAGCTGCTACGGTTTATTTAATCTCTTTCTTCCATCTATTTTTCTTTTATTCGCTAAAGTGTGCCGTTTAAGAAAACATCTATGATTTCCAAGTTAAATCAATGTTGACACAAACTGGAGCGCAAACAGCACTGCCAACACTACAAACACAAACAAGATGGCTGAACTTGATCACAATAATACGACCCACTCCCTTGACGCGAACTTCGCATTAATTTGGTTTATCTTTACCAAACGTCGTGTTTGCGAATTAAAGCACAAAACGTAATGTAAACTAAGAGTTTGAGGTCTTAATCAGATTCAGTACCTTTGTAATTAATTCAGATTGAAATAGTATAAGTGCTCGTAAGGTGCTAACAAGTTTAGTATTCGTATCTGTATTTTAAGAGACCGATGATCCTACATCAAAACAATTAACTTTTTTTTACCTAGCTCCGCCCCAACTAGTTATAATAATAATAATGGATGATAACCCTACGATCATTGGCCCGATAGTTGTTTCGGCAAACGGTCTAATAGCGAAGAGTCTCGACCAACATCTCAAGAGACTCTCGCTAGATGTCTGGATCAAGAGCCAGATACAGAAGGCGTTACTTCTGGACACGGCACGCATCGTCCGGAGGTTCCTTACTCTGCGGCCCTGACCACCGGTAGCTTGGGCCCTGCCCGTTACCGGCGGCAAAATAGGTTAGGTTTTATATATTTTTTATTTTGTTTTTACTTTTTTGTATTTTACTTTTTATAACTGTCCTGAGAACCTAATATAAGAATGAAAATAAATACAGACTATAATAATAATAAAATCATTTATTGCCACAGGAAATAAGACTACACAATTAAAAAAAAAAGGTAAGCAGGTGGCTATGGGGTCAGGCTCAGCATAAACTGCGAGCAAAAGAAACTTTGCAGCGCACAATACTAGCTAGGTTAGTAGCGGTGAAAAGGTAAAAATATTATACTTACTTACTATTATATTATATTAGGCGTAGTGACCCAAAGTGGGCCTTGGCCTCCAACACCAAATTACGCCACGCTTTACAATCTATAACATAAAAATATTAGAAAAATAGTACATTGTGTCTTAAGGGCGGTAAATAAGGAATTACGAACGAGAGTCTATTAGAAGCCCGAAGTCGAAAACTGAGGGCTTTAATGAGTCGATGTTCGTAATTCTAGTACCGCCCGTGCGACATACAATGTTTTTCATCACATTTGCGAGTAAAATTGTATATTTGTAAAATAAAAACTAATATTTTTTCAAAAATTGTCGATAACGCTCTTGGCAGCACCAGCTCCCCGCCGCCCTCCCCCATCTATCCATTCATGTTTGGAAGATACTCAGCTTTATGTCAAGCACCAGTACCTAACTCACAGTCATAGACTATTACTCACTTATTTCAAATAGGTCGATTTTTTCCTCACACATCTTTAAAATATTAAGGTATTATCAAACCAACTGAATCGCTTTAGAAACTTCGCAAAGTTCTTCCCTAGACTCTGGCCAGCGAAAGATGTCTACGCATTTTTTACGAAACTTTAATCTGGTATCATTTTTGAGGCTGTCAAAATTGACATTATTATTATTATCATTCTAGCCCGGCTTAGATCATTTTGATACTTCTGCTATGAGACATAAATAAATTATTTTTTGTTTAATTCAACCTCCTGCCATCCTCAAAATGCAAAATGTTATAAGATGATGTTAGAATTAAATGAGAGAAGATATATTCAATGCCAATCTGGTCAAAATGGTCAAAAAATTGATGCGTCTGGACTGTACGTAAATGGGCATGACAAAGGTCATAAAATTTACCAAAGGACTCCTAAAGTTCATCATCAAATTTCACAACATTACTACATGAATTTTGATGCAGATTCAAAGATCTATCAAAGAGACTCAGAGATACCACAGGAGACCGAAGAGCTGGCAGTTTCCTCGCTCAACGCATCAGCCTTACGATCCAGCGGGGAAATGCTGCCAGCATCTTTGGTACCATGCCGCAGGGTCCATTTTTAGATTTATTATAGTTTTAGTTTATTTAATTTTATTGTACCTAATATACCTTTTTTATAGTTGGACCTGTATTGTTCTGGAAATAAAGTCCGCCATTATAGCGTTATGTCGATTCAAGAGAATATAATTTGATATCTGGAAAATTTAAATAATCGTAATAATAATTTAAACATCGTTTAATCAGTGTACAGCAAGTGTTGTCAGCCTCATTTTTTTTTAATTTGCCGTGGTTTCTCGTGGACAGTTTTCGTTGGTACAGTCAACGTAATAAATAAGTGATCACTTTTGTACCTTGTCACTTTAACGTCATGTTTGAAAAGCCATACGAAATTGTGTAACGACTGAAAACGACAAGGTACATAAATGATCACTTATTTATGACGTTGACTGTACTTATATCATATAAGTTTTTTTTAGTCAGTTGGCTTATTTATAGACAAATATCTTCACAGCATGTTTTGTTGGGATTAATTTTACTACAAAAACGTACCCCACAGGGTGTATTAGGAATCAAATGGTTCGATATAGTATGTACAGCTTAACACTTACAGAATAAAAGTAACGTTACTTAGAAAAGTTGAAAACCTCCCGATATTGTCATTTTGAAGTTCGATACCTCAAAAACGGCTAAACATAGCTAAGAACCACCACCAGATAATTCGCTTTCATGTAGAAGCCTCGTGTCCAAATCAGTCCAGCCGTTTGCAAGCTACGACACAGACTGACAGATAAACATTGGCGCCAAACTTAACACCCCTCTTTTTGCGTCGTGGGTTTATTAGAAGATAATTATGGATAATAAGTACAAAAAGGTTAAAAAAAGACATTTATTTATTTTCTCCATCACAATAATGACATTGTTATATTTATACATAATATTTTTTATCATAATGTTTCTATAGAAATACTCTATGAAATAAGTATGATTTCTCGATCGCTAGTGATTTATATCAACTAAGACTACACGCTATTGATTCTAAATTATACAGTGGATTCTATGAATTAAGTACTAAATTAACATTGGAATTACATTAAAAAATATGTTAAAAAGTTATAAAATCTTAGAAAAGTATAGTACTAAACTATAAAATAAGTTAACCCGATTACTTAAAGTTAACAATTTTCGTTCATACTTCGGTATAATTTAATGAAATACTAGAAGTATGAACATGAACACTCTAAATTAAATAAGACTAATTAATAATAATAACAGATAAACACTAATCGAAAATACAAACTAGACATGGATGCACAGAAAAACCAGAAAAAAGACCAGCGCTGGAATCGAACAGGTTCAGCAATCCGTGCTGCGTGCAATAACCCCTACTGGACAGGAATTTAGACACGAATTTTCCTATGCATACATATCTCATTGCTTATACTACGCTTTTATGCAGCAGCACTAGACATCTATGTTTCCGCTCTCATCGAGAGACGTCACATTCTTTCGGAACCAACCGCTCACCCAGACAAGAGATGTCGCTACTAAGCAATCAAATTATGATTGGTTATTTGGAGTCTTTTTGTATTTTTGTATTTTTGTATAAAGACTCCAAATAACCAACCATAATCAGATAAACACTAATTTTGTAACGTAAAAGAATGACCTGTAGACTTTAGATTTTAATAACATCATTAACAGCTATATGACATTTTAATAAAATATTAAACACTCAATATTACAGAAAATGCCACTTGCCTGAATAAAAAAAAATGTTTTTCATAAAACGTATACATATACAATACAAAACGTACGTATACAATACAAAAACAAATGGCATTACTTTACTACACTTCCGAACCGGTGGTAGAATTTTTTTGACATTCATAAGTGCTTGTTATAGCCTAAATTGAATAAAGATATTTTGACTTTGACTTTGACGCTATTGGTTGCTTTTTCAGATACTATGTTAAATTATATCTAACAGAAAATATCAATACATTGATAGCACGAGTTCCCTTTGTCTTGCAATGATATCTAAACACGGCCTGACCTTTAACACTTCCACAGCTTCGTCCTTCAAACAGCGCGATTATCTTTTTAATACAGTGGTGTCCTTTCAAAAGGGCTTATTTGCATTTCCACTACGTTATGTGTTACGGAGCCTTAGAAAAGCTCCAACCCTATAAAATACTTGATTGTCGTAGGATAAGAAAGTCCGCGAATATTTCAACACCGTGCATCATCGACCACTAGGGAGATGAGTTTATTAGCAATGGTTTGCAACCTATTTAGAAGGTAAGTCCAAAATAAAATCCCAGAATTAGTCATTTAGGGCAAAGATACATAATCTTTAAATAAATTGATTTAGCTAGTCTTAGGAAACTTGTCATCTATGTATCGCGTTACGTTAGGAAGTAAAATTATAGACCTTTTTTTCAGTTCCTAAGTCACGCTTTCCTGTAAGGGTTTTTTCTCGCCACTTAACACTTCTCTAGCCGCCCTTTATAAAGGTCGAGTGCATCGAGTTTTTTGAAGGACCAAGTCTCAGCTGGCTTGAATGTTGAAACAAAGCTTAGAACGGCTAGAGAAGTGATGTATTACGGCTTACGAAAACCGCTATTTTAAACCAGATTTATGAGTGGTTTCAATTCTATGTCAACAACAAGAAATTATTTTGATAGTTCCTATGATCTTCTTTATAGGTATTCACATTACATTTAACCCGTCACGCGTCGAATACTCGATACTACTGGTAGACTACTGGTAGTCTCTAGGACATTTCCCGCACAAAAAAATTAGGGACTAATGTAGTCTCTAGGACGCGTGACGGTTTTAGGTATATAAAACAATAGTAGATTGATAACCAAGGGTGGAAAGTGACCCATTTCACCTGAGATATTATACTATAGAAAGAGATGGAATATGTTCGTGACGTAATAAAGATCAAATTTCTTGTTTTAAACGGATGTTGCATCTAGATGGCCATACCAAAACGTGACAAAAAAGTGTCATTGACGTAACTCAATTAAATTATCTTGGACTCCGTGGCTTGCTAATCGAGAAATTTAAAAAAAATGCTTTCCACCCTAGACATGAAAATTAAACTTTCCGAAAACGAGAGATCAAAAGTCTCTTTCTTACATTGCTTAGTTCTTTACATACGCAAGCAGATTTCAATGCAGTTTTTTATCAATAGATGGAGTGATTCAATAGCAATGAGAAAGTATGTACCTAATATAGTACAGATATTCCGTACCCAAGGGGTAAAAACGGGACCCTATTTACTAAGACTCCGCTGTCCGTCCGTCCCCGTCTGTCACCAGGCTGTATCGCATGAACCGTGATAGCTAGACAGTTTGAATTTTCACAGATTATGTATTTCTGTTGCCGCTATAACAACAAATACTAAAAACAGGATAAAATAAATTTTTAAGGGGGCTCCCATATGGGAGCAGAAAACGGAAACAGGTAGACGCTTGAAATATTCATAAAATATGAAGTCGTATATTCACTTTAAAAATAAATGATTAAATTAAAATAAAATAAATGTTTAAGGGAAGGCTCCAATACAACAAATGTTTTTTTTTGCTAATGTCTAATGTTGTATAGATAATGGTACGGAACCCTTCGTGCGCGATTCCGACTCGCACTTAGTCGGTTTTTTTTTCAGTGTTCTCTAGTTACACTTTATTTTAAATGAAATGAGTTCTGTAGCTTTGATCCAATATTATACCGCAGTCATTAATTAGCTATCAGTTCAAATAATTTTCACAAACTTTTAACTACAACATTATTTAATTATGCAAAAGAGTGAGAAGTATTATAATTCTTCCGGATTTGTTAAAACGAATTTATGGCCGTCTGCCTAATTTTGTCATGAATATGAATTAACTTCGTCTTATTTCTGATATCTTAACACTGATTAATTATCTTCTGTTCGTAATTGATGATAATTAGAAGTGAAGACGTACCTATTTTATGGAAGTCTGATACTCGAGATGGAAAACGTTTTTCATTGTAATTCCGAACAAAAGATTCTGCGACAATGAGCAGAAAACTGATGGAAAAGGAACACAGATTTTTTACAATTTACAATAAGTTTCTCTTAAAAAAAAATAATAGAAGTTTTTTTTGCCGACTTTACTTTTTAATGACTGTATTTACATTGTCACGCAATTTACATATGTGTACCAAATTTCAAGGCGATCCGACCGCTTGAAGTGGGTCAAAATGAACTTGCAAGATTTGACCCAGCAAACAGGGCAAGTTAAATAAAAAAAATCTTGTAAAAACGGACTTCATTTTATTTCTATAAATTACTAGCCTTTGCCTGCACCGTTATTCATATAAGTACTTAGTCCTTACATTAAAGTACTTGATACTATTAACAGATAATCTCAAGACAATAATGAAGTAAAGACACCTGCAAATTACGTGACAGTCTAGAGCTATTTTAAAGCTAGAAAATAAAACACCTTTTTTCTTTTTCCGCATATCAACACAGTTCCTTTTAGTAAGTTAATATTATAAAAAAAGCCTTACATTCACTGTCCTGCGGCAATTTTCAAAAACCCCATCTTGGTGCTCCTCTATGATCCTTAAGACATATGTATAGTTATGTGCTAAATATCAAAATATAGCCTATTCGATAGTCAGTAAAATATAAAAAAAACCCTTATCTGTCCCCCGAGAATTTTAAAAATTCCATCTTAGTACTTCTCTATGACCCTCAAAGAATATAATAACTGAGAAATTTGTAGTCTTTTATATCAGCTAGTCAGTAACTATTATAAAAATCGATACCCAAATAACCCGATAACTTGAACTTTTTGAATAATTTTAATTCAACAAAAAAAGAAACAATTTCCTTTTCTGTTCTGTCGCACGTTTCCACAATGGGAGCAAGGTTCATCGACCCGTATAAATTGATAAATTATAAATTTCCATTATTTAAATAGCTCGAAGTTGTAGGCACCGTTCAAATAGATAACTTTAAAAGTGAGTCATTCGAAAAAGAACAAAGGAAAGATAAGGGCATGTCGACGCGATTCTGACAAATGGAACTACGCACCGAAATAAAATATAAAACACGATTATTCGATTATTTGAAAGGGACTGAGGGATTTATAATGCTATAATAATATAATATGACAGCAACGTCGGACATCCTAATGGATACAAAAACGATGACGGTTTCGGTTAAACCACGTTTAACTATAAAGAACACATAACACAATAAAGGCTGCTGATCTATATTTAAGTGCATGATCGTATTTAGGAGCCCGCGCGTTTGCTTTGAATTTCTTTTTTGTTACCGCGAACCAAAGATTGGTAACAGAAATGAAGTTCACAATCATAAATTGAAAATACAAACTGAAATATAGATGCACAGAAAAACCAGAAATTTTTTTACGGGGGGTTTTACGGGATGACCGTAAAAGTAAAAATTTGGAATTGAAATAAAAAATACAAAAAGATTCCAAAAAAAACAATCTTAATTCACAATCATACTTCAGAAACTCGATGATTTTATAAGTAACATTAATGGCCTGTTTCACCACTTGTTCACTAACTTTAAGTGACGGATATTAGTGATGCCGTCTCTTTTTGTTTTGTCCGAATAAACAAAGACGGCATTACTTTTATCTGACACTTAAAGTTAGTCGACAGGTGGTGAAACAGGCCCTAAGAATAATTTGATCTGTTCTTTACTGACTTCACAAAAAGGAGGGGGTTATCAATTCGGTTGTATTTTTTTTACTGTAGCAAGAATATATAAAAAAACTTCTCGTACTTTACATTTTTACCTGTGATTTTTACTGACATATAGATAGACAGACATAAAAATTAAGATTTTTCCGACTTTTCTCATTGACCTTCATATCAAATTTCAAGTTTCTTGGACAACCGGAAGTGCCCTATAGGTTTTTTGGTTACGTTAATTTGTAAGAAAATACCTTTTTTAATGATGTATCTTTTGATGGGGTTGATTTAAAAGGTTTTTTTACTGCTTCGAGGGGTAGTGGACTTGAGTATTTGATATTGAATTCAGCTTGAGATTAACAGACGGACAGACAGACAGACGGAAAACAAAGTGATCTTATAAGGTTTCCATTTTTCCATTTTAATCTTATAACCGGTAAGTGGCCGCAGATAAAGTCGCCAGCAACAACTAGTAATGGATATAAATAGGAATAAGTTAACTTATACGTAGACGTCGATGGTGTCATTTTGCTTTTAATACAGAAATTAACCTTGTTCCCCGTTCATTAAGCAGAGATCTGTTATCTAACAAAATTGCAATAACAATCGCTTTCACTACTTCTTTCTGTCACACGGTATAAAATGAGAGTAGAAAGAGATAGTGAATGTGATAGCGAACGCCAATGCGTTAGACAATACGCCCTCATCACTAGAAGAAGCCAAATATTTCCTACTTCAAAGAGATTTCTGTAATTTAATTGGTCATTTTACTATCAATTTAGGTTACGAAAAATAAATTAAGACGACGAGCGAAGAGCGGAGGAGTGATTGATATTATTGCGACCGTAACGAGCGAACCGAGTGAGTGAAGCGAGCGCGCCCCGGCAACTGTCGGCGAAGCGCCAGGACTTAATTAATTTAGGAACTAATTTGGCTTCTACCAGTACGAGTGCCAGTAAGAAACAAGGTAATAAGTATACGGGGAATAAAGGTAAAATTATGTCAAGAATAGTTTTATTTTTATTTAATTACAGTACTACTTATTGTTACTTTTGAAGTCGTTTATAGTTAAGTAGATTAATGGGTACGATTATGATATATCATCTAAAAATCAGTAAGGATATGAATTTATAGATATGCAGCTAAGCCTTTTAAGGCAATTCCTAATACATCATAATACAAGTCTCTCTTAGTAGTCTACAAAGTTATACATTAAATAGTTTCTATAAAAATACTACTTATAGGAATATCTATGTTCCCAAATCCAGTTTTTCATAAAGTTCTAGAATACAAAATGAAAAATCTTATTCTATGATTAAACCAGAGTATATTTATTTTGTGGTAGATATGTTTTAATAACTTTTTCATCAGTTGATGACTGAGTGTCGCTGTGCCGTGTAAAATAAGGAACCTATACTTAGATCTATAGGTTCAACTGGACAGATAAGTTGGTATACATGAGGCGACGCTATATAATGTAACGAAAATTTTATATAAGTCATGGAATTCAACAATATCTTTGTAAATTTTAAGTCTTTTGTAAACATAATAATATTTGTCTCGAGCGTGTATTTTTTATACAAACACAAAAGAAATCGGATGTTGGTTTCAGTTAGTGAAGCGATATTGAAATAAATTTGGAATCACTTGTTATGTGAACTTAGCTCGAAAAAAAAGTTAGAATTTCGTTAAAAAACCTTGGCGGAGTAGTTGCTGCCAATGATTTATAAATAAATAAAAGATATTGATTGTTATCTTACAGGCTAACGTACTCAGTCATTAACTGATTAATAAATAATTAAAAAAGTTTATTTGGTGGCTCAAAAACCAGTAGATGTCAGGTCATATAGGATCAGAATTGGTATTTATCAGTCAAGGTTAATTTAGGGTTTGACAGTAAGATAGGTTTCTACTAGAAGGGGAACAAATGGAAATGTCTTGACATAGAATTTTTTCTAGGACTGTTGTTATTCAGCTGTATTGTCCAATTTCGAAAGTGAAAAAAAAAACAAATGCCGGTAGCATCTATTTATTTTTGACCACCAAAAAAAAAAATTCAAGCATTTTACTACAGCTATTTATAAATTTGTATGAAAATCAAACAAGCAGCACCCATTGTAAGCAATAAATATCCCTGAATTTTTTTGGTTCACGCGTTAGCGTTAAATGTACACGGGTTATAAAAGCTTTGCTCCGAAAATTGGTCTGTCGTTTTGAGACGATCAGTAGGACGTTTATTTTTGTATGAAAATTGTGTGCGAAAGAGTTTCATTTCACCTAGTGATATTAATTCGCTAGGCGTATTATATTAGCATCATTATCAATATTTAAATTTTAAATAGATATGGTTGGTTGGTTTTGCTTAAAATTTATAATGTAAAATAAGAAATACTAAAAGGACAACAACGTTTTACATGACATATTTTTTTTTTCTATAAAAATATGTAGTCATATTCACGAAATATCTATTAAAGCCTGTTTCCATGCAGATTTATGCGATTACGCGATACTAATCCAGAGATACTTTAACCTTTACAAAGTGTAAACCCGCTAGAGTAAGAAAATGTCATCAAAAAAACACTAAGTATTAGATATTGAAATCATCTTTGATTTAATTATTTGATGTTACTTTGAATGATCGAATAAACAAACATTATAGATTATAGGTAAATGGAATTCCAAGAACATTAATAATTTGTTTGTTGGCAATGTACAAAGACAGATATTATCAAAGTAAAGACAAAAGTATCTCAATCAGCAATCCGATCACAATTAAGTAACAATAATTCTGACGACATTTAGGTAAAACACACATTCCAAAATATAAATACTGGTGTGGATACAAATATTGGTGCACACAAAATACTCTATACAAAATAATATTTAAAATTTAACACGACCACTACAAGTCGCTTGCAGATATGTATATTTAATAAAATGTATAACCTCCATTTTATTTATACTTTACATTTAGTCATATATTCTACTGGGCGTATATAACCAGCTGATTCCACAGACTTCTATGTACACTGAACGCAATCGCTAATACTATTTAATATTCGTTGTATCTTAAATAACAACAAATCAACGCTTCCTAGAAACAAATCAATTCCACGCAGCACAAAAACAAAACAATCAAGAAGCTTTCTAGCATGCACGAAGCAGTAGAAGAAGCAACTTCAGAAATAGAAAACCTGATCTGTTGTTTCAAAATGTACATGCTTTTTGCTGTGCGGCGGTAGCACGACCAATAACCATCAGGCCGGGCTCTTTTTGCCGTTCACTCTCACTACACTATCTTTACTAGTTTTAACTGGAGATTTCACAGGGCTTTTCACTTTGTCACTTTCGGTTGTATCATTAGGTTCATTGATTTTTGGTATGACTTTGGCTTCGACTCTGTCGGCTTGCGTTAGGACTTCTTGGACGTGGATGGTCAGCTCGGGGCGCGCTATTTGTGTGAAAGGCAGCAACGCGCCGGCGACGTCCATGGTGTTGTTGATGTTGCGGTGCCAGAGTTCCAGCACGACGCTGCGCCGTTGCTACTTGTACCGAGGCGGACCGAGCCAGCCGCAGCCGAACACCTGACGAATACACTCGTAAATTGAAAATACAAACTGAAATATAGATGCACAGAAAAACCAGAAAAATAAGACCATCACTGGGAATCGAACCCAGGTCCTCGGTATTCCGTACCATGAGGTTCGATGAGGGCTACGGTATAGATGTCGCTAGCGTCACTGCTTAAGTGGCTATAAGAAACAAACAAGCTGAGATATGAGGTGCATAGGGGAAATTCGTGTCGGTACCGTTGACCATCAGTGGTGTAGCGGTATAGCACGCGGTACGGAATACCGAGGACCTGGGTTCGATTCCCAGTGATGGTCTTATTTTTCTGGTTTTTCTGTGCATCTGGGATGACCGTAAAAGTAAAAATTTGGAATTGAAATAAAGAATACACTCGTATTAATGTCCTTGGACGAAATAGCAGATTCACTGGCAAATATATAACGAACCCATAATTTAGACAAACTTTCGCTGTATAACTTGACAAGGTTAAATCTACATTATAGGAAACCACGTACATTTACGTATCCAAGGATTTTTTTTAATTAATCCGGTACCTACATTTCAGCACGTTGAACAGATTTGACTGAATAGCACTAAACGTTTGTGGTATTTACATTCTTGTCGCTAACTGTTTCCGTTGTATATGCATTGGTCGTTATAGTGCATGAATCCTCGACCTCATGAGTTTTTTAGAATTCATAATGAAAAATAGCGTAACCTACTTATACCATGAGCTATTTCATATGAGGAGAAAACATCGATCTTGATGTGAAGCCCTACAAATTAAAGATGTGTGCGAAGCTCCCGATTCTTCCTTGACTCGCATGAGAACTACAATTTAAGCCTTACATTCTTAGAGGAGGTCTGTACCTGGTAAAGGTAAGTGTATAGGCAGGAGATCACAAATTACCTGGCATACAACAAGCGAGATGAACAGCATCACCAACAGCGCAAGGATTCCCCACACCACGCCGAGCTGCGTCAACGCAAACACGTACAACGTCGGGTGACACCACTTGTTGGGCTCGAAGAGAGTCGGGGCGAAGTCTGGCCACATGATGTTCAGCGTCCAGAGGTTGCCGAAGCCAAACCTGGAAAAAAAAACAGCTGGTAGAATAATGAAGAATGGTAGTTTTATGGTAGTTTAAAAAAAATACGTGTAAAAGTGCCTATTTACTGAATAAATGATTTGAATTTGAATCCCATCGTAAGAATATTCACTTAGAATAATTTGTAATAGTTAGGAAACACTGCAGCTGTCTTCAATTTATCTCGCGTTGTAATTCAAGGAATGAACTGGTGCTTAACTGATTCGAATAGTACAACATAATGAATTCTAGACAAGATTGGTTTTTGGAGTCTTTTTGTATTTTTTATTTCAACTCCAAATTTTGCTACTTTCACGGTCATCCCGTGAAATCCATATCGAAAATACTAACTGAAACTGACTGGACCGGTCCAGTGGTGGTGTAGGGGTACAGCACGCAGCACGGCATGCTGAGGACCTGGGTTCGATTCCCAGTCTCTTTTTCTGGTTTCTCTGTGCATCTATGTTTCAGTTTGTATTTTCGATATGTTTTCTAGACAAGCAAAATATCGCTAGATGGCGTTAGTATCGTGAGATCCGTTTGACGTTACAGTCTTGCTTGCGATTGGCTCATTTAGTTATTTGACCAATCACGAACGTGACATTATGTCGAAGTTGTTAAACAGACTTTTGCTAGCGCCAACTAGCCAGTCACAAAGTGCTACTTCCTGGCGGTTATAATTTAATTTAGTACATTTTTTGTATTTTTTTTTCTGATTCACAAGAAATTTTAAAACAAGACTGCTACATAATGAAATAGATAGCGCCCGCCAGGAACTATCCTCCATTGGTGATTTATATTTACAGACACACATAAAAAAATCAAGATTTTAAAAATAAAATAAATATCATGGGACACTTGACACCAATTGACCTAGTCCCAAACTAAGCAAAGCTTGTACTATGGACACTAGGCAACGGATAAACATACTTATATAGATAAATACATATTAAACATCCAAGACCCGAGAACAAACATTCGTGTTATTCACACAAATATCTGCCCCGGCCGGGAATCGAACCCGGGACCTCAAGCTTCGTAGTCAGGTTCTCTAACCACTTGGCCATCCGGTTGTCAAAATCGTGATTGTATTACAATAGCTACCTTCTCACCAAATTTCAAGTTTCTAGGACAACTGAAAGTACCCTATAGGTTTTCAGTGCACGGCAATGTGTATGGAATCACGTTGTTTAATGACTGTAACTTTTGATTGCGTTGACTTAAAAAATTGAATTTTTCAAGGCTTCAAGGGACCGCAGATATGAGTATTCGATATAAATTTCAGCTTGATACCTCCACGCGTTCATGAGAAAAAGGGTCTTGACAGACGGACGGACGGACGGACAACAAAGTGATAAGGGTTCCGTTTTTTCCTTTCGAGGTACGGAACCCTAAAAATGAAATATATTTGCGTACTAAATCTATCCATATATCAATCTATTGAAGAGTTTTCGAATGAACTAGCAACAGGCATCTATACATACCGACATCCTCAGCTTTCGTATTTATAATAATAATATCTGTACTCGTATAGTCAAACTAAACGTTTAAACATTACGGGTGCGCCAACTTTCCCATAGTTGGTAAACTAAAACATCCAATAAACATTAATCTTCAATACTGAACGTAATGCTCAAACATTCGGAACTGTACCAATTCCTTTATAGAGGTTAGGATAGGATCCGACCGTAAAACTCGGCACCTATCTGTTATTTCATCGTATTGTTACATATAGATGAAAGGTTACACCCAAACCCACATTAACTTCGTTTAGGATTTTTTCTGTTTTAAAAACATCTTAGATTACACATGAAGCCATACAACCCTATACAAAAAAAATACTGGTGATGAAAGTCATTAAATAACATTGTAAAAAAAAGTTAAAAACCGGTAGTAGGTTGATTGACATTCATAAGTGCTTGATAGCCTAAATTGAATATAATGATTTGACTGTGACTTTAACAGGGCTTCTTAACTAAATCTATAAAGGTTTTTAGAGGTTTTTCCGAACCGGTAGTAGGTTGATTGACATTCATAAGTACTTGATAGCCTAAATTGAATATAATGATTTGACTGTGACTTTAACAACTATCTTACTAAATCTTGTGAATAAATGTTTTTCTTTCTTTCTTTTATTCCTTAAAATGTAATTTTAATTTAAGTGGATTAGAAATTTAACCGATTGGTGACCGATTTTGTAACTCCATGTGTAATCTTTTAGTTATTTTATATTTCGATCAAAAAACAGAATAAGTGCAGAATCTTACGGAGGGATTTTAGGCTATTGTCTATACTTACATCTGGCTCCAATTGTACCATTCCCTACAGAATCTTCGAGAAGTAATTAGAGAGATATTATACGGTTGCAGCTGTGCTTAATACCGGTAAATTTATGCCGGTATCGGCAGCTGATACCGGTAATTGTTTCTGAATTGGATTATATGTTGTCTTCTGATTAACATGTAGTTGTTATTCAGAAGTTATGTTTGTGGTTGAAGTAACGTTAAGCGTGGGGTTTAGGGAACTTGATAATATGTAGTTAGATGTAAGTATTTTCTTAATTCCGGGTGTGGCCTGTAATATGAGCAAATAATTAAAACATAGATCACACTCGTCAAAATTAACAACATTACAATATTGGTAGTTCAGCGACTTTTAAAAATAATTAGTTTTTTAATTTTTATTACACTTTAAAGTTTATTCGAAGAAGCAATGTAAAGCAAAATGCTTGATGTTTGTAGCGTGACAGATGAAGTTGTGTTCTAGGATGGCGTACAAATGGCGTACATTGATATAGCAGTATTTAATTTGTATAAAAAAGGAAAATTTAAAGACTCCATTATTTTTAAAAGTCGCTGAACTAATGTTGTTCAGTTTGACGAGAACGATCTACATACATACATACATATACATACATACGATCTATGTTTTAATTATTTTCTCGTATGACAAGCCACACCCGGTAGATTGCACCATAATAATAATAAAATAGCAACTGTTTGTGCAATTTAAACTACTTATAGGGACTACAATATTTTATCTTAACGTGGGTACGTATTTTAATCATCATCATCGTCGCCAATTGGTAATACATACAGCTAGAATATAGAATTATAACACATATAAATAGGTACATACAAAAATATATAAAGTTATTAGTTATGGCTCGTTTGCCATCCATTCGAATAAAAAAAAACATAAGTTCTAAACGCATAAGCTTGAAATGCATAGTGGTCAAAATATATAATAGTGACAATGCATAATGGTTCTTAGTCATATGGTACAAAATGCATATTTTGATAATGTATACGTTCAAAATACATAAAACTATAAAAATAGTTAAATTAAATATCATATACAGTATGTTTTCTATAATGGTTGAAATACATAATAGACACTGAAATTTCACAAAGAAAAATGCATGTTATACAATTCTGGCACTCGCCGGCCGCTGACGTGGCACGCTCGCTCAGCTCGAGCTTGTTTTGGTCATAGTTGAACCTAACACGCTCCTCCTCTCTACGCTCGTCGTCGCACCTAAAGTTTCTATTCAATTAATGATCAGACTTTAGTTTAAATTGCAAAGTCTTGGTAGACAAAACAGCGATCGATCAGTCGGTATCTTATACGTAGGTTAGGTTAGAGTTTCGTCCAGGCGCAAAGCCCCGTAACTACCGCTGAGTAGGAGCTCCGCGAAGCGGAGCTCCATCGACATTGTCTTGTAGTCCTTAATTTTTCAGAATTTAACATGTAAATACAACGTAAATAAACTGGAGATGATGATGAACATGAACATTGGCATTATTATATCGTATGTAGGTATTTTGAACATTATGAAAAACGTACTATAGGACTTTTAATTATTATTTCTTTCAAATATTATATATTCTGATTGTAAGTATTCTGAACATATACATTGTGAACTGTAATACAATAATATTTGTCAATTTTAATTGTATGTTTTTCGACCAATATGAAAAACGTGCTTTATGAGTTTTGATTATTATTTATTTTAACCATTATATTTTCCAATTTTTGTTATTTCAACTGTATGTATTTCAACCGATATGTATTTTAAATTTATACATTATAATACGTACCCCTTAACGTACTTATCCCCTGTTTCACCATCCGTTGATTTAATTTATTTGACGGATAAACTAGATGCCGTCTGTTTTTGTTTTGTTTGAATAGAGGGAGACGGCATCCGCATCCGTCAATTAAAAATAATAAATTTAAGTCAGAATAAAGCAATTATATATGGGGGAGGCCTATGTCCAACAGTAGAAATCAAACGGCTGATATGATGATGATGAAAGCATTTACGGCTATTTGCCTTATCAGAATGTATATTTTTATAACGCTAAGAGCTGAAATAAGGCAAAATTAATATAAAAATGATTTTTCCCTAATAAATAATTGAAAAATAATAATTAATAAATAATTATGAGCGCTTCTCGCCAATAAACGTTACAGTTTGGCGAGTAACACTAAATGTAATGCATGTTTAATTGTTTTAAATCAAATAAATTAAAAAAAGGATTAAGGAAAATTTTGTAAAAGAATTGTTATTAAATTTGTCAAAGTAGTAACAGATTTATGATAAACTAGCTGTTGCCCGTGACTCCGTCCGCAATGTATTCGTTTTTCGCTATCCCGCGGGAACTATGCAATTTTCCGGAATAAAAATTATCCTATTCATCTAAATCGGTTCAGCGCTTAAGACGTGATTGCGTAACAAACATCCAAACATCTTCACAAACTTTCACATTATAATATTAATAGGATAATACGCTAATTCCATAACAAAGTCTTCGCAGACAATGTCAACAGCTAAAACAACAAATTCAGACTCCCACATACTGACAAACTCACAAAAAGAGTTAAGAATAACGAGATTATCGTATATCCTATTATTTGCGTGGAAATTCTGTTATTTTCCAAGGCAAAGAAACCAACGCAAGCCCTTTACTTGGTAATCGGATTTCTCAGGGTCTGGTGTCAAAGAAAACGTTATCCTGTACCTACTTAGAATTTGTTTCTATAGGAATTCGTCAAAAAAACCTAGATAAAGACATTCCACGTGGCTTTAGCAGCGGATCTTGAGGCTGTTTTTGGCTGTTTTCCTTTCACAAAAGGAAATTTTAACGTTCGAACGAAGGTGATCCGTGGACGACATCATCTTTGTTAAATATTATTACGGCACAAACGTATTAATTCCTATCCCAATACATATTACTTTCTAGGAATAAGATAATATTTATTATATCTATTATGTCTCATTTCAAGATTGTGGCAGTCTTTGAGAAGACAGTTGGGTTTTCTGCTAATGTATTTATTCAACTAGTGTTACTGTTATGATTACTCGTACCTATGACACATTTTTTGTTGTTGTGTGCCTCAGGCATGAAATATCTTTGACGAGAAAGTGTGATGAAATAGTAGATTTTCGTCGTGGCCTGGAAGTAGGCAATTGCTAGCTGAGTATAAGTATTAAACGGATGAGCTTGCGAGTCCGTTTGACTAATACGAAGCCAGCAATTGCTATTCCAGTCGAGAATAATATAAAGCATTTCTCAAAAATGTTGAATAATTCTGAAATAGAATAAACTTTTTCTCATTTAATTTTTATATTTAATTATATATTTAATTTTAATCCAACATTATTCTTATGCTTTCCCGCCTTTTTTTCATTAAAAATAAACTGCAGGTGTATTTTTCCACCGAAAACACCACAAGCTATTTCAGACCCAATAAAAAAAGTCCGGAGTTCCAGCAAAATATTGGATACCGGCCATTAGATTTGGCTGTAAGTATACGACTTGTGCCAACATTCCATGGCCTTTTTAACTTAAAAAAAATTGTGACTGATTGCAGGCGCGTTAATTTATTACTGTCGAGCTAGCGCCTACAATCTTTTTAACTTTTTAATTTTTCGCTGACCATAAACTATGCACTTCATCTTCTGATATGTAAAGAATAATGTCAACTGTTACGGACATTTTTGAGAAAAAACTCTTACCATCCCATAAGGAACACGGTGAGCGTGTAAGCGAGTACCCTCTCGGGCACGCTGGCGCTGCCGCTGCTGGATCTGCTGGCGAGCTGCGCCCACAGCAGCCAGCAGATGCCGACCCCGCCCGCCGCGCCGCCCACCACCATGTATACGGGGATGCGAGGCTCCGCGGGGCAGTCGCGGATGTACTGGACACCTGGGAGATACAACCTTGTATAGTATCGTATCTTATTATACCGTACCGTATCGTATTGCACCGTATTGTATAAGAAGAAAGAAAGAAAGAAAATAATTTATTTCTAACAGCAGTGACACATTACACAGGTTAAAAAAAAACATAAGTAGTGTTGCCGTTATAAAAAGGTCCCGGCTCAGCATATCGCTGCTTAAAAACCAGCACTGGTCTTCTGCCGGGCCACAGAAGAGTGAAATTACGGAAAGTCACAAAAATTGTTACTAGACGAAATGTTACAAAAAAAATATTAATGTCAACTTAGCGTATTATTCAAAATAATTCAAAAACTACTGATCTTCTTCTTCTTCTCTTTTAAAATATGGCTTTTCTGTCCTAATTAATAGGACAATTTCGCCAGTGTCAAAGTACTCTCTTAGAGACGGACGTTGTACGGTGATTGTAGTTTTTGGAACTTGATAGTAAAATTCCAGAAACCACGTGGAGACAACTTGCGCATTAAAAAATGTCAGACACGAGAGCAATATAGAATTTTGTGATCACTGTTCACTGTTAAGGTTAATCGCCGCATAAAACACTATCAAAATTATACTTAAACTAGCCAAAGAAACAGAAATAGCAAAATTAGATATTGTCTACATCCGCCATGTTCGAATGCTACAAATAGAATCAACTACTGATCAGATCTTGATCAAATTTAAATGACATTACATGGGAAGTCACAAAATTGATTACTACCTAAACACATACACTGTCGAATTGTGAACCTCATCCTTTTTTTTAAGTCGATTTATAGAATTCCGAGCGAAACTCAAGTACCAAGTATAAAGTTAGGCTAGCAATTAAAATCTTGATGATCGAGTTCAATCAACATCATTTTATTATTGTACTGCTCGTTTCGTCTTATATCTTGTTTTAGACCCTCTTCAATAGGGAGTAGAGTAGTACCTACAGCAAATGTTTTGATTCCAGTTCATTTGCCGACGGTAAATGTTTGCAGAACAGTAAACAACGCGGGGCGAATCAGGATCAAGTTAAAGCGGCACAGGATCACGACGACGACGACGGACGATGCCGAGGTGTATATACCTATTTTAGACGAATAAAAATATTGATTGATTTATTGATTGACAAAATAGGTGTGGGGATTATTTAGAAAAACTTTGAGAAGAGGAAATGATTGAATCACATGTCGCTGGTCGTACTTTGCAGTCCATATGAATTACCTAATATTTTTATCCTTCTTCTTCGCTACCTCCTATGCACCACAGCAATATCGCTGCGCTACAAATCTCTCTATCTATTTCAGCATTTCCCACTTTTTTGGTAACGGAACTCTTTTATAAAACTAAATATTTGTCGTAGCAAGATTGGTTTTTGCAGTCATTTTGTATTTTTTATTTCAACTTCAAATTTGTTACTTTTACGGTCATCCCGTGAATGTGTGGTGGTGCATGGGAAAAATTGTGTCTAGACTCCTGTCCAGTGGTGGTTTAGGGGTATGGCACGCAGCAAGGAATGCTGAGGATCTGGGTTCGATTCCCAGCGCTGGTCTCTTTTTCTGTTATTTTTCTGCGCATCCATGTATCAGTTTGTATTTTTATTTGTCGTAGTCTTGACATAAACTTCTCCGTTTAATGGATGGTTGTACTCTGCAAACTCACAGTATTTATATTCATATATTTAATAAAAGAAAACAATACAAGTATTTTTTGAAATAACATAAATAAAGAAATGGCATATAAATGTGTGTTTTAACATATATAATCGCAAAGCTTAGCCTTTTAGCCTATATCAATTCAACACGTCATTAAATTTTTCAATTTTTTTTTTTAAACCTTTGTCGAGCCCTTGCAAAAGCTTTGCGGAGCCAAGGCGCTTCGTAGAATATTTAGCTGATTTTATATATATGGTTATATAATTACCCACCTTCGCGCAACCGGGTAAAAACGAGTTTCTATTGCCATGGCGGCCACGCCATTATTTTGAAAATGACTTTACCGATTACATAAATCTTTTTTAAAATTTTGTAATACTTTTTGGAAGATTCCTCTGTAATAATTCAGAAAAATGCGTAGAAAATTAGAAACTTAAAGAAAACTTAACGACTATTAATAATAATAATAATATTTTTTATTTCGACCAACATAGGATCATAGTATTAGTATTACAGAAAGCTTAATTCTAGTTTTAGTAACGCTACACCTTACACACATAAGTATACATACACATACATAATTATAAACTTTTTAATGTACACAACCTTATTATTTTAAATTCAGTGCCTCCAGTGAAAAAGGGAATAACTCAAAATCGCTACTTTTCAGTAGAGGCAAAAAACCTTTCTTTCGTCGTTTTTTAGGTTTTTAGATTTTTTTTATGGTTTCAGGCTTTAGGTATAGGTTACAGCTTTCGTTTAGTGGGTATTGTTTTAACATTAAGTTATTCTATACATATACTTTTTAAGTTTTTTTTTTGAGTTATGCTTGTAGTCACAAAAGCATAATGGTATAAGTAACATGAATTGTGTTAGTAAATACTGTGATACCTTAAACATAAGACGACTTATTCCGTTAATTACGACTGTTCTATGGTTACAACAATACTTATTCTACCCTAGTTATGCCTTTATGTACTATTTATGTCCACGTTGTTACGGAACAACACAAGTTGTGTCTTTTTGTTAAAAAAAAAACTGCAGACGTGTCTTTAGGATTGATGTTTTTTTTGAGTTAAAAGCACTTGTAGGCTGTAGCTTCAGACTTATAAAAAATTGAAGATACGTAGAAATATGCCTTTAGAAACGGTGAGTTATGCCCATAGCGTAAATCCAATGGTGTAAAAAACAAAGTTTTACAACATTTTTAATTTATGAAATGTTGTTCCTTTCTTTTTTTCTTTGTTTCCTCTCTTTAAAATCAGAGACATGAAATTTGGCGTAAGTTTTTTTATGAAACAATAATGAAATTCACGATGTCCTTTTCGGAAATTTTCACGAGAATTTTAGAGAAATGCCGAAATTTCAATTCAATGGCTAAATGGAAGCCCTCCATTCTCCTCGTCCAATACAAATCAAATTAACACAGATGGAAGTAAATTAAAATTTACTTGTAAGGTTCAAAGCAAATACAAATAAAAACAAGAACTTGTATTTCTAAAATAATCTTCTTTAAAAGACCAGTGGCACCAAAATTTTTCCTAAAACGCCATACAAACATTAGTACAAGACAATAAAATAAACATTAATTACCATTTACCAGACTTTTTGTGACAAAAACGGACTCCAAATATATTCCAACGAAAATCCAGACCGAAATTAAGTCGACTAATCTAAAAATATGGTAAACCGGAGCCTACAAAAAGTACAATAACGAATCGGGCGGTCCTTTCGGCACACTCGCGAGTAGGGGTGCGAATTCAATACCTTTCACGGATGTGTTATGCTAGAAGTGAACCAGGTGGATATTTTTGACAGGGCGCGCCAAAATCATACTTACTTGTCAAAATTATTGTTTTTCTTAATTACAATTATTGGATTCAGAGAAAAAAGAGTTATTATGACAAACGATACATTCTGACAAACACTACATTCAGACTTTCAACAATTATGGACCGATAAGACCATTTTTAACAATGAACTAACCAAAGTACCTTCTGAAATGTCTGTATAAATATTATGCCACTTTGTGTGTTATATGACTTATAGAATCAACGATCAATACAAAATTGCTAGATGGTAACAGGAGAAAAAAATTCAACCACAGCTTCCACTCTTCATCTTGAGCTAATTTAGTTCTACAACTTTTCAAAATAACTTGTATAATGATTTTTATTATAGTTTAAAGTTTAATTGGACAAGCAATGTATTGCGAAATCCGTCATTTTGTTACGTGACAGCGGTATAAGTCTTTGCTCCAGTTTAATCTCATGTAATATTTTTTTCTAAGTAAGAAGTCTTCAACCTTTCTGCCTCAACGGTTATCTATCCTTCGAGCAACATGGCCCGCCCATTGCCTCATCAACTTGCACATTCTTGGAGCTATGTCGGTGATTTCAATTCTTCGGCGAATTTTAGTTTCCCGATAGCTCTCTCTATACCTCGTTGCGTATCTCTAAGCCTTTTAATAGGCCAACTATTAAAGACTATGTTTCATATCATATCTGAGATACCTAACTTAGTAAAATCCGGTTTAGGTCTGCAAGAAAAATTGCGCGAGTAGCATTACATTGTGAGGCCGTAAAGCCACCGAGTTTGTAGGTCAATATAAGTGCCGAGATGTAATGCAACTTGTACGATTTTTCTTGCAGGTTTAAACTGTGTTTGATGAGATGGTTTCAATCTCAAAGGGCATCCCAGCTGTTCCACGAACACTCGTTCTTTTTTAATAAACAGGAAGCGGAATTTTTAACCGCTTCGTGTAACCATGTATCTGTGTGGCAGCCGATTTGTAAATGCCTTCACCAAATTAACCCCGTATGCCGAGCGAAATCCGAAAAGGCTAGGTTTTTAACGAATCTGTATAAAAAGGATTCAGTTTTTCACACAGTCTAATTAATGCTGGATTACTTTTAGGCCCAAGTTTGTCCGGATTTTCGACGTGGGTTTTGCCAGCTTATATTTTGTTGGCTAATTTTGAATAATTACAATTTATCAGGTAGCCCTTTGTCTATGTGTTTTCCACAATGTGTTACTTTAGATTTCATTCGCGTGGATTTTATTTGGCACTATTCCACAAAAAATGTGTTTTCGGATGTTCTCTCACTTATCGTCGAAAATATTTTTCTCAAATTATTACTTTCGCCAACTGTTTCATATTATGGACGAAGATTACAGAATAAACGTTTTTATTTTGACAAATTCCTTCTCAGTGCACCTCTGTGATCCTCAAAAAATATGTCTGCTAAATTTCAAGTCTGTCACTCCAGGGGTTTAGGCTGTACACTGTCTGTCAGTCAGTCAATCATTTGGGGGCTGTTTCACCATCCATTGATTAAATTTGTTTGACGGATTAATGTAATGCCGTCTCTGTTAGTTTTGCTCGAATAAACGGAGACGACATTAAAAGAGAGAGAGAGAGAGAGAGAGAGAGAGAGAAGAAAGAAAATATTTATTCGTGACATGGTAAGAATGGACAGGAATAAGAATAAATAAAAATAGTTATGAATGTCACGAAATGGTCCCAAATCAGTAATCAGCCGGTCTAGCGAACGGCGCTGGTCTTTCACTTTTATCCGTCAGTTAAGATTAATCAATCGGTGGTGAAACAGCCCCTAAGTATGGATCAACTTACCCATAATCATCATGATGACAGGAAGCGTAGATAAGCAGGCAAGGAACACCGTCATCAAAACTGGAACAAACAGGTTCATAAAAAACGCACAGATCAAAAACAATCAAAAATAGGAATGCCTCTTTTTGATTCACTCATAATTTTGAGTTGGCCGTGTTATTCAAATGTATCTAACTACATTATTACATTCAAGATTTACTATAAACACCAAATTCCAGGGAATTAGATTTCTTTGGTTTGCTCCAGGAGATATGTCGCGTTTGTAATTAGGTCAATATATATATAGCTCATCACGAAAAAAAAAGGGTTACGATCCCGTCTGGCACACTTCTTCTTCTTCCTAAAGTGTTACTGCATTAGTCGAGGTTGGCCATTTGCTCTGAGAATGTATCACTCATGAGCCAGACGGAACAGTTGTTCAGCACTGCTGATCCCGGTACTCTGGCATGCTTAAAAACACTATCATTCCAGGTTTTCTTTTAAACTAAAAACTTACTTGTCCTGTTCATGATTTTAGCCGCTCTGCAAACGAAATCCATGGTGCCCGACGCCTCCATGTTGGCGTCTTTGAGCTGGTAAGCCACGGAGCCGTAAGTCGTGAGGCCAACGCCCAAGCCCAGGCCGCAGCGTTCGTTGTACTTCGCCTGCTCGCCGCATAGCCTCCGCTGTTCGTCACCCGAGACCTGGGAAGCAGTGCCGTGGAGTAAACATAACAACACGAACATAAAGTAACAAAATAAAAGTAGGTAACAAATAACACACACAACACATTCGTAACATTTTTGTTAAGCAACCTTTAGAGCACCGATCCCTGTTTTGGGCAAGAGACTTTCCTAAATGAATACCTCAGACCCCGTAGCGTTAAAAATCCTATCTCTCGTTTTTTACTTATGGATACAAAATACTTACCAATTTAAAAACTTTGGGGTTGGTTAAATGCGACCTTTGCAAACCGATTTCGACCCCGTTGGGAATTCCTGCTTTAGAATATTAAAAACGTGAATTATTTAGTAAGTATTAAAACACTTTAATGTACCTAAAAGTAAAGAAAGAAACACAACTGACAGACGGATACAGCACTGCACTTCGCAGTTTAGTTTGCCATACTTGGCATCACTGACTGTATGTAAAAAAAAGCAATCTGGTGGGAATTCATTTATAACGGCGGCAAGCTACTGGTCGGAGTTGATCACTATTACTTTTGTATAGTAAGATTTAATAGCCTTTATCTTTAATTAGTTCAGGCTAACACAAGCGCTTATTATTACAACCTTGTAAAGTATACCAGCAGCTAAAATCTATTTCTTTACTTCTGTTGTAAAATTCCCTTGCCTTCTATTGCCTTTTACATTTGTTGCCAATGAATACATTTCAGTGGAATCGATTCTTTCAACTTGATGAACAACCAATACGAGTGGGTTGTCTGAACTTAGCTTCTAAGTAATGATCAACGTACCCCATTAGGCTGATTTAGCAAAGTTATTACTAATCTTAGAAGAATTAACGACTAGAGTCGTATCGAAAATACAAACTGAAACATTGACGCACAGAAAAACCAGAAAAAGAGACCAGCGCTGGGAATCGAACCCAGGACCTCAGCCGCCAGGTCATATACCGCTACACCACCACTAGACAGGAGTACAGACACGAATTTCTCCTATGCACCACATATCTCAGCTTGTTTGTTGTCTTATTTATAGTCACTTAAGCAGCGACACTAGCAACATCTATGCTGTAGCCCTCATCGAGAAACTTTCTGCACTCCATTGTAACTAACCGCTCACCCCGACAAGAGATGTCGCTATTAAGCAATCAAATTAAGATTGGTTTTTGGAGTCTTTTTGTATTTTTTATTTCAACTCCAAATTTTATTACTTTTGCGGTCATCCCGTAAAATCCATATCGAAAATACAAACTGAAACATGGATGCACAGAAAAGCCAGAAAAAGAGACCAGCGCTGGGAATCGAACCCAGGTTTCGATATGGATATGGATTTTACGGGATGACCGTAAAAGTAACAAAGTAAGTTTTTTCTCTGTGTATCTGTTTTCTGTATCGCTTACTATTACTGATGTACAATAAAGAGCCTTTGTATTGTATTGTATTGTAACAAAGTTTGGAGTTGAAATAAAAATACAAAAAGACTCCAAAATACAAAAAGATTCACAGACCATATATCGATATATGGCCTGTGCCAATATTGACTAGAGTCGTATTAAGACCTAATTTATTCCGCAGGACATTGATGATTTGTAACTTCATGATCAATCATCATCATCCCAGCCTCACCGCCTGGGCACAGGCCTCCTCGCAGAATAAGATCCAGCGCGGATTGGAACTTCTCACACGCCATTTCATTGCTTAACAGAGTTGTACAGGTTTCCTCACGATAAAGTCCTTCACATTAAAGCAAACTTAATCTAAATTGGTTCAGCGTGCAGAGGCGACAGACAGACAGTTAGTTTTGCATTTATAATATGGATAGGATGGATTTGGTGGGCTGGATTTAGATTAGATGTTATTTGACCTAGGACTGCTCCATCAGAAAGTAACAACACCGCAGTGCTTTGTTTTTTTTTAATACGTTATTTCATCTCTACTTTTTGATTACTCTATGGCTAGGTACCTATGTATAATATAATCTGATCATAAACCTTATTGGCTGACTCACAAGTTTATATTGTATTAACACAAAGGCACAGTCATAATGCCATAGCTCTTTAATCTGCAGTGTCATGCTACCCACAACTTCCAAACAACTCGTACGAAAGTTTCTTATATCCGCAACAAATTTGTGTAGTTTATAGTTGACGGGGATTTCCGAAAGCCAGTTATCCGTTTTTGTGAAAGGGATAGTTCTTTAAAAAGATGACGGAAAGTTATCGGTAATGCTGATGCCAAAATAAAACATCGCTGCTGCCGTGGATGGAGCGTAAAAACTTACTAGGTACCTACTACTCATCTAAGTCAATACTCTCTATTAGCAAAATACTGTGGTCGTCGAATGATGATCACAGGCCGTATTATCTAATGCGCTGGCGCGCACGATTGTATTCCCCATCTCTTTCTACCTTTGTTTTATGCCGTATGACAGAAAGTAGTGGTGTACCCTTGTCTTATATATCGTACACGTGGTCAAAACGATCGTGATTTCAAGTCTGTGGAGCGCCAAAGTTTGCATACTCTTTGCAAGTCATACCGTATTTTTTGTCGGAATCATCGTTTGTCATATGTATGTATATGTATATGTATATCACGGGAGAACTCACACCAATTGACCTAGTCCCAAAGTAAGCTTAGCAAAGCTTGTGTTTATGGGTACTAGGCAACGGATAAATATAATTATATAGATAGATACATACTTAAATACATATTAAACACCCAAGACCCGAGAACAAACATTCGTATTTTTCATAAAAATATCTGCCCCGACACGGGAATCGAACCCGGGACCTCAAGCTTCGTAGTCAGGTTCTCTAACCACTAGGCCATCTGGTCGTCATAATTTATTTCCCACCTTTCTGAATTGTTTTAATTGGTCCTATAGAAAACTATAGGTTAGGTTAGTTTGGTTTTACAACAATTATGAACAATTTATTAGATTCAGAGAAAAAAAACCGGCCAAGAGCGTGTCGGACACGCCCAGGATAGGGTGCCGTAGCTATTACCGAAATAATACATATAAATATACATCTCCATCTCTTTATTTAAAAAAATATTATTAAGTTTTGACTTTGGCGGCTTTATACACCTCTGAAGATTGTATAATTTAATTAGTTTACTTTGACATTTTAGAGACAATAATTACATCTCTAAATTATTTAGATTAGAAATTTTATTATTAACTCAGGGACCTTAGTCGTCCTTCTCCTTAGAAAGCCACAATGAACGACACCTCGCCACTTGCATTCACCGGTTGCCCGCAACGCTCGCGATATCGTCAGTCCATCTAGTGGAAGGCCTACCTGCTGGCTTATAACACTCGTGCGAAATTCCATGTCTATAAATTTATTTGATGATTTCGGGATCGTTATAAAACCGGCCAAGTGCGAGTCGGACTTGCGCACCGAGGGTTCCTTACAAATATTTTTATTATACCTATGATGTAACTTTAAATGTATGCTTTTGGCAATTTTTCCTTTATCTTTGCTATAAGACGTTGCTTCATCCAAATTTCAAGATTCTGAGTTCACGGGAAGTACCGTGTAGGTTTTGATTCCCTTGCGAGAGTCGAAAATTTGCAGCTTAAACGGCTGTATCTTTTGATTTAGTTCGCTTAGAAGTTTGATTTTTTCACAGCTCTAAGGGACAGTAGACTTGAGTATTTGATATGAATTTCAGCTTGATACCTCCACGCGTTCCTGAGAAAAGGGTCTTGACAGACAGACAGACGGACAGCAAAGTGATCCTATAAGGATTCCGTTTTTTCCTTATGAGGTACGGAACCCTAAAAAGTAGCCAGATTTTGAGACAAAGTCACTTATCACCATCATGAAATGATGTCGTTAATGACAATTATGTTCTGGTACAAATCGAGACTCAGCCTTCCCATTCCTTGACCAGAAAAGTGTTACCTGACTGACGGAGCTAGAAGCCCTCCTGGACCCAGTGTCCGACAATCCTGCCCCGCCTTGTCTGCCGGCCAGCGAAGCACGGTATGGCGACACGCTGCGGCCTCGGGTTGCTGATAAAAAAAGATAAAAATGTTAAAAGTAAGTACTTGTCATCGGAAAATTATTGTCTTTTTAACCCCCGACGCAAAAAGAGGGGTGTTATAAGTTTGACCGCTATGTGTGTCTGTGTGTCTGTCTGTGGCACCGTAGCTCTTAAACGGGTGGACCGATTTGAATGCGGTTTTTTTATTTGAAAGCAGGTTTTCTAGCGATGGCTCTTAGACATGTTTTATCAAAATCGGTTCAGCCGTTTTTGAGATATTGAGCTTTGAAGTGACAACTTTTTTTTGGTTAGGTTAGGTTATTTTACAGTTATGCAATTTTGTTTTCCCCGTAGATAGAAATAGCTACTTATAGGAGATTGATCACTTTTTTTAACTCCCGACGCAAAAAGAGGGGTGTTATAAGTTTGACCGCTATGTGTGTCTGTCTGTTTGTCTGTCTGTGTGTCTTTCTGTGGCGCCGTAGCTCTTAAGCGGGTAGACCGATTTGAATGCGGTTTTTTTGAAAGCAGGGTTTCTAGCGATGGTTCTTAGACATGTTTCACCAAATTGGTTCGGCCATCTTTGAGATATTGAACTTTCACAAAGAAACACTTTGATTAAAAGTGACAAAGTCGGGGGTTTCCAAATTTTTGTTGGTCAAGTGATCCAGACTAAACATACAATGCATTTTGTTTTTTTTTGCTAAGACTGTATAAGCGTTTTAAAATCTATCCCAACAGTCATAAAAAAGCGTGTTGTGATGGGAAGTAAATAATTTACATTTGTTACGATAAAAATAGTTGATCAAAAACGACTTAATATTAAAGTTAGGAAACATCCATGTCTTTGTTTACTTTTTTGTTTGTCTGTGAAAGAAACTAGATTTGATTGTGTTTGTCTGCTAGTTTGAAATTGATAAACTTAAAAACTAGTGGTTTAAACCGAATTTAGTGACAAGCGCGAAAAAATCTAACGAGTGTGCAACGAAGTTTGTGAAATATATTTTAGTCAAAAAATATATTTTTATCCATAAATACTTGAGCAAGGCCCTCCTGTGGAGAAAATACTTGAATAAACTTGATATTAGCTTCGACAAATATGAAAGCTTGAGTGATTTTAATATTCCTTTGAAAACTTCCCTTAGGATTTGAGTATAAACATTGGTACATTTGGCCCCGCATTTATATTATTACTAGCTTTTATCCGATAATTTGTTCTCGTTATTCTGAAAGCATGCAAACAAGCAAACGAATCCGCGAATTAAAGTTAAATATTAAACATGTCTACTCCTAAATGTCAATGCTGATGATGATGATGATGGTGATGATGATGATGGTGATGATGATGATGATGATGGTGATGATTATGATGATGATGATGACGACGATCATGACGAATAGTTTTGTTATTAGACCCTTTCACTGGAACCACTCTAGGAATTGCGATAAAATTAAAAGTTAAAGGTATGAGCTATGTGCATGCAAATTAATAACAGCCGTGGCAGCTAGTGGTTTAACCCATGGTCTGATCGTGGGGTGGAGCCCGGGTGCACCTGTAAGTTTTTTGGAATTTGTATGCGAAATTACATTTCAAATATACCATGAGCTTTACGGGGTACGAAGGAAGAAACCTTTGCACACGTGCGAATAAATTCAATTTATGTGTGAGTGAAGTTTCCAATCCGTACTGGGCCTGAATGGGAACTATAGTCCAGCCTTCCCATTCCGAGAGGTGGCATGAAGGACATTATGGGCCGAAATGATTAAAATACACTCACTTTCACTTTTATAATATTAGCTTAGATTTATTTAATAAAATATCATACATACACGAGTGAGCACGGAATTTGACGTTAAAATCTTCACAATACGCTGGAGACCCGAAGGGTACTCAAGGACCCGTATCATTTTACTCAATATAGGCAAATAAATCAATAATTAGGGACGAAAAGACGTCTGACAATAGGTAAAAATGTAAGGCGTTCAGGATACGCGACGGAAGGGCCTTTGTCAACGCTGAATACAGCGCGGACGAGGGTCTCCGCCATTTCCAGATAAGTAAGAAACCAATACAACAGAACCCGAAAAGCTGTAATGCTAAGAAGACACGAGTTTTTCAAGAGTTACATTAAAATTTTGAATGGGATGACTTGGAAATTAAAAGAGACGTTTTCAGGTATCAACTAAGTGCTCAAACAAAAATAAATCAATCTTAAATTTTCTATTTTATGTGGTGAAAGGGTGGGGCATGACGTTGTGACGCCTAGCCCGGGTTTTAAGAACACTTGCGTCATTTATCCAATAGTTGGATTCTTGACAACACTGTTCGCAATAGTGTGGACATGAATGGAAAGATTTATCGCCAATATTGATATCGAAGAAGTTTAGATAAGAGAATTAAGTTAGAAACCGAGTAACATCAGTTTGATCCGTTCTAAGTTGTACTGGTAGCAATACGTTAGTAGAATTAAGATGTATTCGCCATTTTATAGATCAACCAACTTACGTACTTAATGATTCACACTTTAGTGAACACTATCTATCTCTGCTTCTAATCAAAAATTACCATTTTTAAATTTAAATAGACACAAACTTTTGTTACGGGGTGCGCAGACAGTGAGTATTGTGATTTTAAAAAGTAAAAAAAGTGTCCAATGGTATTGAAAGTTCGCGCAGTTGATGTTCAAGAATGAAGGTAGACTGAGCATGGTCTTCACAATATTATTATCTACCCGCCAATTTAGTTACGCAACATCTCGAAACAAATATGTCTAATGTGACAGTAAATCATTAAAAACTTTTATATAGGTAAAATTGGAAAACTTACCAGGCGTTTGACTGTCTTCGCTAGCTCGCCTTTCCCTTGACACCAACGGTTCTTGGAAAGTCAGGGTGAGGCTGCCCCTAGGACTGATCCTCGCTGCATCGAGCTCTCCCGCCACGAGGCTTCCTCTGGCACTCCTCTCTGAAGGCGCAATACTTCCTCTAGGACTCCGTTGTGATTCCGGGACCAACGAACCTCTATGTGACCTGTTCATGTCTGGTACGTCTTTAAGTTTGAACGGCGCGTCTGCAACTATACTGCCCCTGGGACTCGTTCTCGGGCTTGGACCTAGTTCTTTTTGACTCCTAGCAGGATCTAACTGTATGCTTGCCACAGAATGCCTCGGACTTCGACTCACGTCTGGTACAAGTGAGTTCCTTGGCTGATTCCATCCCGTAGCTTCCGGCACCAGGCTTCTTCTCGGACTTCTCGCGCTCATATCAGGCGTTATACTATTTCTAGGGCTCCTGTTGAAGTCTCCAGGGTTCAAGCTTAATCTCGATCCGTATGTCATTTCGACTCCGAGATTGTTTCTGGAAGGTGCTAAGCTATTCCGTGGTTGGAGTGCAGTTTCTGGGACAATTGAGTTTCTTGGGGACCGAGCTGCGTCGGGTACTAAAGAGTGTCGTGGGCTGCGGTGATAGTTTTCGTGGGCTGCCTCTGGAGCCAAGCTGGCTCTAGGACTCCTTGGTGGCGGTGGCGTGTCGAGTTCATCATCAGTTTCTGTGGTTGCTAAGGACGCTCTCCTGGAAGGCTGTGCTGACGATCGAGGAGATCTGGCTTGTGGTGACGTGGCAGCACTTCTCGACGCACGGCGACGCCTAGATGACGACGTTCGGTGCAACATTTCTAATCTTCACATAATCTGTTCAGCCCTTAATCTGTTTTCTTTCGGCTCCCTTTTAATTAATTCTCCGAAACCTGCAACAAGGAAACAAGAAGTTAGTGGTCTAATTTAACATTTTTCTTTGGAACTCATAATAAAACTTGGTAAGCCTAAACTAAGGCACCAATTTAAACTTCTCTGTGCTCGTGCACTCGCTATAAATCAAAAGATTAGTTGAAGAAAGTCGAAACTTGTGGTAATCAAGTTTAACTTATCTCGGACTCCCGCAGGAAAACATAAAATATTGGAGAGGCAACTTCATGGTTATAATCGGTCGAGTTAATAATTGTTATTATTGTCTTAGGAATTAGCTCATTTCTTCGATGACAATACTGTGTTAATCAGAAAAGTTCCTACTTCTGAAGCAAACGCCCAGAGAAAGAGATAAAAGTCAGTTTTGTCAAATGTACATAAAATAAAATAAAATAATTTTATATAGAAACAAGATAATTTACATGATAATGGGTTTTTGTACACAGGTATTTTGTAATACTGAAAATAAACGCAAACAACTTTTTTCCCAGGAATTGTGTTCAGCTGTTTCAATAGAGCCTATTTTTAAAATATCCTCTCGGAAGTTTTAATCTCATTAGTGGCCCAAAATGCGGACACTGTGTTGCGAAACACAATTTATCATTCTCGCCTCTTGTTTTTAATATTTTGTAAAGCTTAATTATTTACATTTGATATTTTTGGAAGGAATTAAAATCAATGCCATTGGTTTGGTTTGTAAACGTCTGTAACTTTAGCTTTAAGAATGAACTCGGCTTGAGATCGAAACGGGTTGGCATTTTGTGTGGGTTGTATGATAGTTGAATCTGTGTGAAAGAATTAGCTTAGCTATCCAAAGAGAGCTATGTTATTCGTAACCTAGTGGTTTAAATTGGTGGCCACCTATCGTTGGGTTTAAATCCGGTCTCGCACCTCTGCGTTCTTCAAAATTTATGTGCAAAATTGACCAAGAGCTTCATGGTGACGGAAAACATCGCGAGGAAACCTCCACAAAACTTCGAAGCATTTCAATGGTGCGTTCAGCTCCCAATACGCACTGAGCCCAAGTAGGAACTACGGGCCAATCCCTCTCATTTTTGAGAGGAGGCCTGTGACCAGCAGTGGGACGAATAAAGGCCGAGATCAAAGAGAACGCTACCGTATCTTCAAAACTGTATAAGAGTCTTTTATTAACAAATTTTAGTTTATGTTATTTCAGGATAGTCTTTATCTAAAAATATATACTTAATCCTAACCCAACAACCGCTGGGCTTAGAGTCATGAAATTTGGTATGTAGGTAGCTGGACCTCTGGAATAATAGGCTACTTTTTATTCCGATATTCCCACGGGATAGGGATAAAATCTTGAAATTTCAACCGCTGGGTTTAGAATTTTGAAATTTTGGACAGTCGTTCTTAACACAACCTCAATAAAGACCACGATATACATTTCCGGAATTCACAGGGGAATTTTGTAAAATCCCTGAAATGCAATTGTAACTACCAGACTGAATAGTGCACGCATGCGAAGCCGCGGGTATCCTCTAGTTTTTATATAAAATGGCATACTTACGCCAATATAATTAAAAGATCACTTTATAATAATATTTATACTAAAGTACAATTTCGTGCACAAAATTTAGATAGGCAATCAGCCGCTTAGATGCCAATTTGTTGGCACTAAGGTAACAGAGGTACATTTCTATCAGGAACAATTGTATTTCTATTCAAGGGAGGCCCTTGAGGAGCCATTGTGTCGTACAAAAGGGCAATTAGTTTCCTTCGTTATTATGCGGGGCACTGTTCGTCACTCAAAAGCTTTCTGAAATGTAGTAAACAAGTCCTTCTTAATGCTCTTTTATAACTTAGATCAAAGCGATACAGATTTTTGTTGTGTCGTGGGATTCATCGTATTTTGTTGTATGGTAATTTGCAAAAACACTGGTTTATGAGGTACAGTCGATGTCCTAACACCAAGTATCCACTACATAAGTCACACACAGGTTTATAAAAGTCAGGACACCGACCGTACATTGTAAAATAATACATTGACTTTTATCGAACACAAAAAATTTCAAAAACACATGTCCATTTAAAAAATAGAATAGAAGAATAGAATTTAATTAATTTTTGGTGTTAAAAAAAGTTTGTAAGTACATGAAATCTTAATCTAAATAAAACAGTAGTTAGCAAAGCACCAAAATGGATGCCACTCAGCAAATGCCGATGTCTGAATTTCTTTAGTCATGGCGCTGGTTTTCAGGGCAACCAAGAAAATAACAGAATAATTATAAAGCTAGACTAAACTAAACATGTGGAGAGAGATGTCACAAGTCAATTAAAAGCGCAGCATAATAGTAGCAACTAGGTATAATACAGATCAATCAGGGTTCCATTTAAGCATAAAATAAACAAGTAAGGCAGGTGGCCTTGCTCGAAGAACAGATAGAAGAAGAACCGTTGGAAGAGAAAAATCACCGAGTGGCGTCCAAAAACCGGAAGACAGGGAGTTGGCAAACACGTTAGCAGGGTCGCACTAGGTGCCAATTTCATTCATTATAGCGTTCTCAGGCCGCTTAACGGATCGTTTTTTTGCCGGACTTGCGGTGTTGTTTCGCTACGTCGCCGGACAAGTGTTCGGTGCATGTACACATATTCATTGTAAGCCATACAACACCGCAAGTCCGGCAAAAAAAACGGACTGCTGTCCGGTAAAACAACAGATGTCTACAAGCGGCCACAGAGTCTTTGTTACAGTGGACGTATCCCGACTGATGATGATGATATGCCAATAGTAGCATGTGATGCTACCGCAACAATGTCACGACACTTCCTCCTCCAAGCGCAGAAGCAAAATTGTAAGCACATGAAGCCTAGCTAACTCACTGGCCCAAAACATAACAGTCTATTCACTCTAACCCTCTAACCTTAAAGAGCTGTAGGTTATAACTGTCCACAACTAAGTTTGGTTGCGTAGTTACGAAACTTTCAAATAAACTAATACGTTGCTTATAGTTACACCCTGACAAGTATAATCTCACTCAAACAATATAATCGTCTACAAACAATGAGCCTTTTAGTTATAATTCCTATCTGCATATGACAGACGGTGCTACTTATCAAACTACAGTAACTGGGGCTGCATGAAGATTGCCGGCGACTTATTCTACAGATAAATCTATTTATAGTTAGTGTTTTTTTACTCGTTGACTTCGAGATGTTAAGCTATCCAGCAACAAAAGGCATCATTCCAAATATTACAGCTACTCGTCATAGATGGCGCCACCAAACATTAAAATTATAATTATATTGGTAAATATTTTAATTATACATAATTAACTTTACCGGTCTGATAATAGAATGAAACGTATTTTATAATGAATTTAGTTAGGTATTATATTATTAGCAAATACATTAGAACTGGGTTTGCCTAAAAAGGTCCTGGACAGGCTATTTTTTATTATTAAAAAAATATATTTTAAATAATATTATTTTTAAAAATAATAAAAAATAGCCTGTCCAGGATTTTTTTAGCAAATCAATTTCTTATATATTTTCCAATATGCAAAATTTAAAAATACGTTTCATGCTATTATCAGACCGGAAAGGTCGATTTAAGTTCGGATCTTACTAATATGCCTACTTTTAAAATATTAATTACCTACTAAATAGATAATAAATACCAAAAGATATGCCATATTAAGATATTAATTAAAAATATATATTTTTAAATTATTAAAAATAGCCTGTCCAGGATTTTTTCAGAAAAGCCATTTCGTACTTTCTAATATACCTACTAATTTTTTTATAAAATACATTTCTTTCTATTATCAGACCGGGAAAGTTCGATTTAAGTTCGGATCTTAGACCATTTTAAATTATTTCATCAGAAAGTAACAACTTTAGAGACGTTAGAGCTTGAATTTATATCTCGTTTAACGATGTATGTATCTATAATGTATATCTTTTTATTGTACATAAAACACAACAAAGAACAGATTCCAATGATAAACAGATGTACAAAGGCTAACTAATCCCATAAAGGGATCTCTTCCATATATATCATCATAAATGTATTTACCTCGCTTACATTAAAATAAATTTGCCGTAAAATCTTATGCCTCCTGGTAAGGCCCTTATGCGCGAAACACGAATAAATTTCTAGCTAATGATAACATAACGTAACCGTTACTCACTTCTGAAATCGAGTTTAGCTCGACATGTTTTGGGCTAATCCGTATAATATATAATTACCCTTATACCTTTATAATAACCCTTCTTCGGGAGCACCGCGACTCGGCGGCTGCTGCAACACGCGCACACCAAGAAGGGTTACGGATCAGCCCGAAATACTTCTAGCTAAACTCGAATTCAGACGTGAGTTATGCGTTTCTTATCATTTAAAATGTGTGAGTCTCACGGTAGTTTCATGTTCAAAATTTTAAATATTATCTAGATAAAAGTTATCTTAACTCTTACCTAGAAATACTCAGCCGATGGCGATAGCTGGTGGACAAAATCAAGAGTCACGATCCTCAGCCGTGACGGAGCGATGAGAAGAGAATCTAGGTTAATGGTAATTTAAGTAAAGTTACTGACAATGACAGACTAATAAAGGTTAGATACCTTCGCAAACCGATGGAATAACTTAAGGATGGAATACCACAAGAATGAACCGGAATACGGCTGGCGGCGGAAATTGCAGCTCAACCCGACGGCAAACTACTTTGACAACTAAATATCTACGTCCTTCCAATAGAATAGGATTCGTGGGGGTTATAGGGGAGGCCTGTGCCCTGCAGTGGGACGTATATAGGCTGGGGATGAGGGATAGGGATGTCACGTCGTCGATGATACAATGCCATGTAACCTACAACGGCAAGTGTATCTGACACTATGACAAATAAGGGAGAGCGTTAAAATTACGTATATCTTTGTATTGGTTCCCCTTGTTGACGCATATTTCTTTATTGTTTACGCAATAGTATTTATGCCGAAAGTGTTTTCACATAACAGTTTACGCAGTTTACAAAAAAGTCGGCCGACCACCTTATTTAAAAAAATACGTTTCTAATTTTCAAGTGGGCTACTGTGGCAAGTATCATTTAGCGGAAGCTTATCACATGCCAGTTGACTCTCCACAATAAATACATTAACCGAATATTCGTAACATCCTTAGTTGTCACGAATATTCGGTTTTGTGCCATAGTGTTCGGTTACGTGGCAAGAAGTTGACAAAGCTAGAAACGATTGAAGCAATCAAAAACTTGATTGAGTTGTAGTTAGCTTCTCCCGCGTTTACGTAAATATTTACACTATCTGTCATCATGACTGGGGAACGAGCATTAGCTATCTATGTACATTGCTGCTGTCTATCTATCAAGCTGTAAAATTAATACTTTTTAACAAGTTTCTTGAGGCGCAGTCTTCTTCATATTGATGGTCTTTTCGAAAAAGCTGCACTAAAAAAAATATTAGTTAATTGTAACAAAAAAAAATGTTGCTTGTAACAAACTAAGGCTTACTTACTAGTAGCTAAAAGTTAGGTGATGCCTTACAAAACAGTTTTGCAATATTAGCATTATTTTGGTTCCTAATTAGTAAATATTGGCTAAACGTCAAAGTAGCCTAACTAGTTCAGCTATCCTTTTTTTTCCGGACTTGGCTAGTTTTCATATACGAATTATATGGCCTTCGCAAATTGTAAAGTTTTAGAAGGTAGGTACTTAATAATAATTCGTATATGAGAACTAGCCAAGTCGGACTTTAGGCTTCAATATATTATCCTAAGTTATAAGAAGAAACGATATTTTAAGTAGTTATAAAATATTTTATATTGTTATAAATAAATTTCAGGACTGACCATTGAACTTGGCACCCATTTAGATCTTACTTCTTTTGTCGGTTAAGTCAACAATCAGGGCATCCATCCATCCATCCATAGCAGCCCTTAATTCGTCCGTCTTCGGACATAGGACTTCGGACGACAGCCATATGCATCCATCCTCCACCCGCCTGTCGGCAGGTATCGTCATTCCAACTCATTGGTGGTCTCCCTCTACTGCGAGTGTTTTCACGAGGTCTCCACTCCAGTGTTCGCCTCGCCCAACGATCGTGGTTCATCCTGGCAATGTGCCCTGCCCATCAGGGCATATATATATCATAATATTGAACTTGGCTCTCATTTCACATTTATGTTTTGATGGAATAAACCTATTAAATGCCACAACAAAACTTAAAACCATAGAAACATTTCACAGTTCACCTCAGTTCGCTCATAAATAAAGTAATGTGTGTGTGTTTATCACTATCTTAATTTTTGGTTTGACATTCCGCATAGATTCTTTTCTATTAATTCTTCTCTATTCATTCTTCTCTCAATATCTAGTGTTCTTATTCGAAAAAAAATCTTTTAAATTTGAATGTTTGGCATGTGGCAAAATAAAACTTATTCGGAAGCACGTTGGCACTATCTCAGGTCTCTGACAGAATATCAGCTCTGTGGCCACCCATAGCCGCAGTACATGCTGAGTCAGCGCCTATTCTCCACATCATCACATGGCTCTCTTAAATTGATAAATTAATCAATGTTTATTTAACTTTCGGAACTGTTGCATGTTAGTTATTACGTCATTAATCATCATGATAATTTTTAGGTTGCTTTACAATTGTTTGTTATTTACTAAGCCGTGTATGTGTTGTGGAAATAAAGTTTTTTATCTATCTATCTATCTATCTATCTATTCTATCTATTCACTTCGAACTGTCAAAAGATTTATTCACTCGGCCAGCTCCGTCATTAATCAGCTTAAAAACCGTGACGCTTAAAATCATTGGAATCTAATTCAATTATTCTCATCCAATTTATCTCAAGCTCGTAGCTAAGCCAAGTTTTATTTCAATTAAAACTAAAATCCAGGTAAAAGACCACAAAGTAACGGGCATAACTTGGAGCAATTTCATCTCGTAGAATTCTTTAGAGATACAGTTTGGTTGCAAGCAAAAAGGTACCCTAAGACGGCTAGCCCCGGTTTACACTTTCTCGGCAAGTAACAAAAGTGCTTCTTATTATTTTTCATTTTTGCGCTTTATTTGTCGTAGGACGTCCACATTGGCCCGAGTTTGAAATATTACTTCAGTTCAAAGTTAATTTCATGGAATTATTTGATTTTTGACGTAAATCGGGAATCCGTTAGCACGATGGTTCTTTGAAATTGCTTCTTTCGTCAATCTTTGGAGGAAACGTTTATTAAAAAAATGTTATTCAAAATGTAAATATTGTTTTTTATTATTATTTTATTAGCATAGTTATGCAGTTTGGGTTGGTTTGACGGTTATTATGAAACTTATTTAAACTAGCTTTAGCCCGCGACTGCATCTGTAAAAAAAACATTTGTTGCTATCCCGTAGGAACTTCGCATTTTTCCGGGATGAAAACTATCTTGTGCTGTCTTTTTCAGGGTCTTAAACTATCTTCATACTATTCAAATCGATGCAGCGGTTGAAGCGTGAAAAGGTAATAGACACACATACATACTTTCGCATTCATAATATTGTCATCACTAGCTGGAAGACGTCCACTGCTGAATAAAGGCCGCCTCCTTTGAACGTCACAATGAAAACAACTCGCCACTTGCATCGTCCGGTTGTCCGCAACTCTCCCGATGTCGTCAGTCCAACTAGAGGGAGGCCTACCAACGCTTCGTCTTCCAGTTCGTGGTCGCCACTCGAGGACTATTCTTTACCAACGGTTATTTATTCGTTGGGTGTATAATTATTAGTAGGTACGGATTTATAATTTTCGTAAGGAGTAGTTAGTATTCGTTAGAGTTAAAAACATTTTGCTACTTTAATAGCACTTGGAACTTAAAGAAGTACGATGCCTATTTATTACAAGCCTGTCCCGCTGTCTGTCTGTCTGTCTACCTGTTTGTCTGTAATCAAATCTTGCCAGTTTAATTTGACCAACTTCCAGTAGTCAGATTGACTTGAAATTTGGAATACCTATGTAAATCGCATGACAATAAAATAATCTAGTAGAATTATCTAGCAGGACGGAACTCTTTAACGGTTAATAGCATCGACTTGAAATTTGGTATGCAAATGTAGTTTGGGTGACAATGCAAGTACAGTCAACAAAAAGTACGGTCAGCAAAAAAAGATTGTACAATTTTTTGTAATTTTTATAGTTAGGTTGTTTATTTATTCAGTTCACAATATGAGGCTTACAGTTAAGTACTAATTTAATTACAATTAGTTTCGGCTTCATTTAATCTTTTCTTGATCTTATCTTATCTTGTTTCTATTATCCCGTCAATCGTCGATGGTATTTCCTTGAGATCCGTATATGTCATAAGTTAACCTATGTACATCTGTTTCTCATTGTATACATGTGGTATGCTCTATTTCTCTTTGTGTCACGTACAATTAAGAGTTATACATACAATATACTTGCATACTTCCATTCTATTTCTGCATCCTATTTCAGTAAAAACACACACACACATACACACAGAGAGAGAGAGAGAGAGAGAGAAACATTGCATGCTAATAGCTTGACAAATATTGAGAATCGTAGCCAATTAACAGCCGCTAGTAGTACAAAGCTATCCATTGCTTCTGGCCAAACTTTGTCGGCTTTTGATTGGTCGGATCTGTCGTTTTAGTAGTCCCTAGCTAATTGGGAATAGATGAGAGATCACTTGAGTTACGAGACGGACTCCAACGATTGCCGAAACAAACGACAATGTGGCTCTTCGAAACAATGCGCCCTAACCGCTTCATCATCAGACATAGGAATCCAGGTGGCAAACGTTATGACAGGTAGGGAGTTCCTATATCGATAAACTCAATTGGGATGCGCCAAAAAAAAGAACCTATAGTTTTTATTTTATTTTTGGAAAGAATAGGATATTTTAAGATACAATTTTCATTTATTTGGAATTTGGATGAATATTTAATTTTTTATGATTTTTTTACGAAATACGCTGGATGACGTCACAGTGAGACAGCCACGTTCCATTGCCTAGAAAAATTCAGGTCGTACATAACATAATCTGTGGCATTACAATTTGACAATAATTCAAGCACGGCTTAGGGTCCTAAATGAACCATGACAAATAGTTCTATTTATTTCTCTTCTTTTAGCTTCGATTATTCCTATGTTTGTTTAATGGTCACACAGTAAATAGATATTTTTTATTAAAATCTGATATTTATATTCTTTTGTATTTACTTGTAACGTAGTAATTTAATAATTTAATTTGTAAAAATACATTGGGAATACTCCTATACATTTTGGACTTTACTATAAATGACAACTGTTTAAAGCCTGGTGCGCATCTTGTGATTAAAGTTCTATCTTTGTCACTATTCGTTATTACAAGCAGGACAGTAACATTTCAAACTGTCAATTTGCTTAAGAGTGTAGACCTGCTTTATAACTGCCTTTATGACGGGACACTGCAGGGGTCGAATGAGGGTCATAACGTAAATTTGGTTTATTTAATTCAGTTTATCACATTTTTGGAATCTGATTTCTGAAAACGCTTCACAAAGCGTATTTCTCCAAATGGTTTTCGATTTATTATATGTTGTCAAAAATTGGGATATCCCAATTGTCGATGCTTGTTCTATAAACTAGTGATCACTCCAAGTTTTGTCAAGTCGCCCGTCCATTATCAATGAGGTGCAAAATTCAAAAAAGTCCGGTCTTCACTTTTCCATCGCCGAAATGCCTTGAAAAGGCATAATACCGTTAGCCGAAACCTCTTCCCCATCCCTAGGGACGTCTTTAATCAAAACCGTTTTAATATTACTTTAGGAAATTGATGATTAATATCGGAAACTGTTAGACGAATTAGGAATTTGTGACACCTTGTTTGAAATTCGTATTAGTAAATTGGGGAGCAATGTCAAGAGTTCTCGTTTATTTAATTTGTTACAATGTTCGAAATAATTTGAAAGGACGGGGTGATTATATTGTTAGGAGACATATTAGACCCGACGCCGACATTGTATGAATAATGTTGAAAGGTCTTGGGCTTAGAAAATTAGTTTATTTTAACCGGTTTTAACAAAAAGATAACATAAAAGAGAAAGTAAAGATTTGTTTATAAATAGAATAACGAAAATTTGCACGTGTGAAAACAAAAAGATTGAACAGGGCGCCATTCAGTAAACTGCGGCAAGCCTGTTGTTTCTCAGTAGGACTCATCAAACATAATAATAAATATACACACTTACACGCATCCAGGTAAAACGGCGTGTATACTTATTTATGTAGGTATACACGCCTACTTCTGGGTATGTATTTAAAAGTTGGCGACGAAACAAAAGATACCGGCCGAAAACGACAAAAAAAAATATTACAGCGTACCTATCGTATTTTTATTTGACACTCTAAGGGGCTGTTTCACCATCCATTGATTAGCGTTAACCGACGGTTAAATGTGATGCCGTCTCCGTCTATTCGAACAAAACAAATAGAGACGGCATCACACCTATCCTCCAGTTAACACTAATCAATGAATGGTGAAACAGCCCCTAAATATATTACATTTTGACCTATCACTTATTTTCACAATAAGTTAACACGTTTGCTGTACGTTCATTCTTCACAAAAACTGGCAAAAAATATAAAGCAAGCAAAGAGATCCTCACTGAAAATCAGCGCCATGGCTTGCCGTGGCATTATGCGGAGTGGGGACCTATATGTCTTGTATTTGTTCTATGTTTGTTTTTATGGCGTTAAATAAATTTATTTTCTTTCTTTCTTTCTTTTCAAATATAAAGCCAAAGAAAGCCTGCGTCTTAAAGCGACGAGCGATTAGCTGCAGTCCAAAATCCCGGCAATAGAAATTGCTAATCAACTAAGCACTGCACTACTTTGCACATGTAAGAGACATTACATAGAACGTTGTCGAACGCCATGTGTTCCACGGGGAAATTGTATTAAACTAGAACTCCGGTATCGGAAATCCCAAATGAATAGATTCTGTTCTCGATGTCTGAGAGCGAATCACAGTACGGTCAGCAGAATAGCAAATGTACCAAATGAAGGACCAAATGTTACTTTGTTACCGACTACAACTTTGTTACCAAAAATAATGTGGTATCATCTGACATTTTCTATTTAATTTAGACCCGGCTGTCTGAAGATAAAGTAGTTTATAATACTGTTAGTTTTTAATCTAGGGCTTTTCAGGGCTAGAGTGAATAGGCTGTTTGTGTGATTTTTGGCCTCATCTGTACTTTACATTAGGTGAGATAGGGTCAATCACGGTCAGTGTAATGTTAAAAAAAAGTTATTTCTTTCTTTCTAAGATCCATACAAAATCGTGACCAGCTGAAAATTCCCAGTTTACCGACTGTTGAACTCTAAGTTACTGAACAGAGTTACAGACCACTATACTTGTTTTTTCTTTTTGTTTCATTTTAAAGCAGTCGGGTTTTGAATTTTTTTTTATAATTTCAAACATTTTTTTTTTGTAAGTAACTTAAATACTGTTTAGATCAAATCATTACCGTGCAGTGGTCCATGTTTAAAATAAAAAAATACAATAATACTACGATTAGAATAAATTTTTGGTTGTTTTTCCCGACTAAACTGAATTAGTGACCGATATGCGAATAGTACACGTCGTTAACGCAAATACACTGATTAATGCGCCCGGCAAATTGAGGAATGCTGTTACGAGAGCCAAGAGAAGAAAGAATGATTAAAAGCTGACCAGGTATATAAAAAACCTGACGCGAGAGCAGCACTTCTACGTTTTATATTGCAACATTCTTTACACTTACTAAACGATACCTAACAGTCATATTGACAACAGTGTCGGTGATGTTACTTAAAGGAATATTTTCTGATCCCTCTGACTCTCTTCTTTTGACAAAAAGTCTGAGGGATTAGAAAATATTCCTTTAAGTAACATCACCGACACCGTATGACGAATACTTTTATACGTACATTGTGAATTATTTTCCTTCCCAGGCTATGGATAAGTACCTAATCTTCGGCATTTTAACGCACAAAAACGCAAAAAAAAAACTTTAAAATACCACGCGCAAACAACGTTAAACTTTGACTTTGACAGCAATAGACAGATGACATTTGAATTTAGTGTTGCCAATGCAAAAAATTACTTTTTTTTTTAATTCTGGTCAGCCTTTAGTATTAAACATTGAACGGTAAAGACTGATAGACAACCTACTGAATTCCAATTTAATTGTCATCATCATCATCATCATCAGCCGGAAGTCGTCCACTGCTGAACAAAGGCCTCCCCTTTAGCTTCATGAGTCATGAGATTTTTTAACGAACTTAGTGCTTAAGACCTAGACGTGGTTGACCTGCTTTGTTATTTTGGATATTATTTTAAAATACTTAGTATTCTTTATTCAATGAACAATTTGTACTTTATAAAGTACATTCGGCCGTCATTCTTAGTGTTAATTTGTCCTTTATAAAGTACGCGAGGACCCAGGAGGTTAGACAGCCACAATTAACGACAATTCGCCACTTGCAGCCACCGATTTCCTGCAACTCTCACGAAAATTACACGATTTGATTTCTCAAGTTTTTTTTTTAATTTTGACGATTTTCATTCGATTCGATTATAATAACGAATATTCGAAAGATTTAAACCGTTTTCATCCAACATCATTACCATTAACACCTTTATTATGATCATTTCATTACCATAGTGGAAAAAACTTCGTTCTGCATTATAAATCAATTTATATTGTGTTACCTTATTAGCCATGTACTTTTTCCCATAGTGAGGAATCAATGCGAGCACGCAAGCGAGGGAGCAAGCATGCATGCAAGCCAGTATGCAAGTAACCATGCACGAACAAGCGAGCATGCAAGCAAGCATGCAACCAAGTATGCAAGCAAGTATGTATGCAAGTAACAATGCATGCAAGCGAGCACGCAAGGAAGCATGTATTTACAAGCAAGCATGCAAGCAAGAGCATGCAAAGAAGCAGTGCAAGCAAGCATGCAAGCAAGCATGCAAGCAAGCATGCAAGCAAGCATGCAAGCAAACATATTGCAGATGCATGCAAGCATGCAAGCAAGCATGCAAGCAAGCATGCAAGCAAACATGCAAGCAAAGCATGCAAGCAAGCATGCACGCTAGCGAACATGGAGGCATGTTACCAAGCATGCATGCAAGCAAGCTTGGAAGCAGGCATGCAAGCTTGGAAGCAGGCATGCAAGCATGCAAGCAAGCATGCAAGAAAGCATGCACGCTAGCGAACATGGAAGCATGTAACCAAGCATGCATGCAAGCAAGCATGCAAGCAAGCATGCACGCTAGCGAACATGGAAGCATGTAACCAATCATGCAAGCAGGCATGCAAGAATTCAAGCAAGCATGCAAGCAAGCATGCACGCTAGCGAACATGGAGGAATGTTACCAAGCATGCAAGCATGCAAGCAAGCATGCGCGCTAGCGAACATGGAGGCATGTTACCAAGCATGCATGCAAGCAAGCTTGGAAGCAGGCATGCAAGCTTGGAAGCGGGCATGCAAGCATGCAAGCAAGCATGCAAGAAAGCATACACGCTAGCGAACATGGAAGCATGTAACCAAGCATGCATGCAAGCAAGCATGCACGCTAGCGAACATGGAAGCATGTAACCAAGCATGCATGCAAGCAAGCATGCACGCTAGCAAACATGGAAGCATGTAACCAATCATGCACGCTAGCGAACATGGAGGCATGTTACCCAGCATGCATGCAAGCAAGCATGCAAGAAAGCATGCACGCTAGCAAACATGGAAGCATGTTACCAAGCATGCATGCAAGCATGCAAGCAAGCATGCAAGAAAGAATGCACGCTAGCGAACATGGAAGCATGTAACCAAGCATGCATGCAAGCAAGCATACACGCTAGCGAACATGGAAGCATGTAACCAAGCATGCATGCAAGCAAGCATGCAAGCAAGCATGCACGCTAGCGAACATGGAAGCGTAACCAATCATGCACGCTAGCGAACATGGAGGCATGTTACCCAGCATGCATGCAAGCAAGCATGCAAGAAAGCATGCACGCTAGATAACATGGAAGCATGTAACCAAGCATGCAAGCAGGCATGCAAGAATGCAAGCAAGCATGCAAGCAAGCTTGGAAGCAGGCATGCAAGCTTGGAAGCAGGCATGCAAGCATGCAAGCAAGCATGCAAGAAAGCATGCACGCTAGCGAATACGGAAGCATGTAACCAAGCATGCATGCAAGCAAGCATGCACGCTAGCGAACATGGAAGCATGTAACCAATCATGCAAGCAGGCATGCAAGAATGCAAGCAAGCATGCAAGCAAGCATGCACGCTAGCGAACATGGAGGCATGTTACCAAGCATGCATGCAAGCAAGCTTGGAAGCAGGCATGCAAGCATGCAAGCAAGCATGCAAGAAAGAATGCACGCTAGCGAACATGGAAGCATGTAACCAAGCATGCATGCAAGCAAGCATGCACGCTAGCGAACATGGAAGCATGTAACCAAGCATGCATGCAAGCAAGCATGCACGCTAGCGAACATGGAAGCATGTAACCAATCATGCAAGCAGGCATGCAAGAATGCAAGCAAGCATGCAAGCAAGCATGCACGCTAGCGAACATGGAGGCATGTTACCAAGCATGCATGCAAGCAAGCATGCAAGAAAGCATGCACGCTAGCGAACATGGAAGCATGTAACCAAGCATGCAAGCAGGCATGCAAGAATGCAAGCAAGCATGCACGCTAGCGAACATGGAAGCGTGTAACCAAGCTTGCATGCTAGCAAGCATGCAAGCCAGCATGCAAGAAAGCAAGCCAGCGAGTATGCAAGCAAGCAAGCAAGCATGCAAGCTGGCATGCAAGCAAGCATGCAAGAAAGCAAGCAAGCGAGTATGCAAGCCAGCAAGCAAGCATGCAAGCGAGCATGGAAGCAAGCAAGTCTACAGAAATCTAGGCTATCTAATATAATGATGTAGAAAACTTATCTGTTATAATTAAATTCTGGTGATGATGCCGCATATGATGAAATTATTAATTTTCACTACCTAATATATCAGAACAGATTTTTTTGGGTACTTTAAATATATATAATATATATATTAATTTCACCAATGGTATTAATTTCACTTTGCCATTTGCGCAACACAATCCAGCGGCTTCATTTTTGTACTTCAATGCCTTACAATATGGGCAAACTGAGTTCATAGATCCAATAGCAACGCATTGGTAGGCAGGCACTGTAGTCAATTGTAACATTGTAATTGAAAGCAGCTCGATTGAAACTTACAACATTATTAGCTGCATTCAGCTCATTACGCTCTGCACTGGTTTGTGCTATCCGAATCCTTTCAATTTCATTTCGCTCTTGACGTTGCTGGGCTGTTCGATTACTCTGATAATTAGCTTGGTTTGTAGCATTTCGAGTTCTTCGACCCAAATTGCTTCGGTATAAATAGATTAAATCAAAACACAAAATAAATCAACCAGTCAATGTAAATTGAGGAACGTAAACAAATTTGTTTTTAAATAATTTATTGAATCAGGCGTTACTTTGCGGAGGTCCATATCAATGAACTAAAATAATTTCCTTGCTCACCCGCGACCTTACGATAGCTAAGCTTATGCAAAATATGCGTGTTCATGCAGTTCATCCACCTCCACACTGTAAGAACACACACAAATCACACAAACCCATCCATCACCACCACCACACTACACTCGTAAGGTCGCGGGTGAGCAAGTAAATTATTTTAGTTCATTTAAATTTGTTTTTGTTATTATTTAGTAGGTAGTATTAAGGTACTCATGTCATAAAACTCATTTACTCGGCAATCTTCGTTCCACTTTAAACGAAAAAAGTAGTGTACGAAAAAAAATGGAAGAAAACGTCCCTATTTCAGACACTATAGGTCCAAACATCTTCCAGCCAAGCAAGCAAGCATGCAAATGCAAAATAAGGGGGATTAATAAAACAAAACGCCTAAATAAAATTGAGTAGCAAACATTCGCATCACTCCGCATTTTACTAAAACCCACAGGTGATGCATTAATTACCGCACTTCCATACTCGCATTTTCTTTTTCCCAGCAATTTTTCCAGTTTTTCTCTTCATAAAAACCTTCCCTAGACTTTAACGATGATATGAAAAAAAAAATAGCTGAATTGGTCCAGCCGTTCTCGAGTTTTGCGCTTAGCAACACATTTTACGATTCATTTTTATTTATATAGATTTCATTACCATAGTGGAAAAAAGTCGGAACAACATTATAAAAATAAAAAATAAATATCATGGGACACTTGACACCAGTTGACCTAGTCCCAAACTACGTAAAGCTTGTACTTAATACATATTAAACATCCAAGACCCGAGAACAAACATCCGTGTTATTCATACAAATATCTGCTCCACGAACAAACAGAACTTGGCACTGTTACTGTCATGCATTCGTTTTTATAAAAAAATCATTCTAATAATCTCAATAATATTTGATGCGATGGTAACTGATGAAAATGAAATAACGCAAATAAGCTGTTTATTTACCTAACACCCAGCAGAAATTTTAAGAGAAAAGCAAAGAAGAGTACTCAAAAAATAATGCGCAGTATTTCAATATAACTGTCGGCTCAAGACAATAAGCCCCAAACATATTGTAGATAATATACAATTTAGTAACGTACAATTATTATTCGCAAACAGTATTCTCTGAACACGATTACTTCGCGAAACAAAGCAAATAAACTGCTTGCTGAAATAAATTATTGGGAATAAGCAACCGTTCTATTTTTAGCTTTTCAAGCGGCGTTCTGCTAGGTTGTAACGTAAATTTGCAGGTGGTAGGACCTTGTGCAAGGTCCGCCCGGATTGCTACCACCATCTTGCTCGCTAATCCTGCCGTGAAATAGCAGTGCTTGCATTGTTGTGTTTCGGCGTGGAGAGTAAGACAGCCGGTGAAATTACTGGCACTTGAGGTATCCCATGTTCGGCTTCTAGGTTGGCAACGCATCTGCAATCTCCCTGGTGTTGCAGGTGTCTATGGGCGGTGGTAATCTCTTACCCACTTGCTCGTTTGCCATCCAGTCGAATAAAAAAATAAAATAATGGGTTTTTGTTTATTTTTGGCTGATCAAAAAACGGTCTGAAGATGCTTAGTAATATGAAAATGAGTTTTAGGATGACACCGAGGTTTGGTTATATTACCTACATGCTACGTGCAGTTTGTTGTAGACTTTTTCGTCACGATATGACATAAATCCGAAGCTCCATCACAAAGCTCCGCTGGAGCAGGGCATGATGGCATGATGGGGCTAGTAAGACGAAAATGCGTGCAAATGTATCATTTATCCTTTGTTATTAAAATACACACATATTTCGAATATTTAAAGTACATAAACATCATAAAATATGTAGTTTTGTTATTATTTAAGAATAAACGACCTTTCTCAAAGTTTCTACGCCATAGTGCACGTACACGTACGTGCACGTACGTAGCGCACTTGCCGTGAACATTTCAAATGACGACATTTTTACGATTAAAAGACATAGCCCTGTGGCAGACAGATGAGCCTTCAAGACGAACTCAGCTGGCACCTTTTCGGTCATCACCGTCATTATATTACCAGAAGAATGTCCACTGTTGGACATAAAGTCTCCTGCACATGCCTTTTCGGTAGGTACCTTATACGTCTAATTAATGTGTCATTGCTGTTATTAATAAATTATTTTCCTTCTTTATTTCTAATTATATACGCTCTCAGCGCATAATTTCCAAACACCAAGTAATCAGTCCGACCATATCCCAATAGGAAATTGATAAAGTTAACGATCAGCGATCACTCGGCGCGTCCTGCCGAACCCTGATTACGGTTCTGTAGATACAGAACCCGATTACAAGCATCGGCACACCCGGTGGCAGCTTCCCCAATTTTAAATTTTCCATTACCAATGCCCATTCGAAATGGAAGTATTATTTGCTTTTTTTACGGTGACCATAGATAATAAGAATAGAAATATCACTATGTATAATTCTTTCCAGAATGAATGTCGGTTCTTTTCCCGTTTGCTATTAAAGAGAGCACGTATTTTCTGTTTCTATAATTTTAGTAAATTAAACAGTCAAATACATAGTTATGAATTTTTTATTAAAAAGGACTCCTAGTTTAACTGCAACGCCCGCATATTCTATTTTTGATCTACTCGTATGTATAAGCTTCTTTACAAACAAGCTGAGCAGTTAATTAAAATTATGACTACCTAGTACCTAGGTATGACCTTTTAGCCAGATAGACATCTCGCGCTTTGAACTCACGTGATATCCTTGCTAAATATTAAAAATATGAAAGTAACTCCGTCCATATGTCTGTCTATTATCTCTTCACGTTTAAATCGCTGAACCTATTTAGATGAAATTTAGTATGGAGATAGTTTGAGAATCAGGAAAGGATATAGCATAGTTTTATCCCGGCAAATTGCATAGTTCCCGTGGGATAGCGATAAACGGATACCTACTTAGCAAACAAATTCGCAGGAAAAAGCAAATTTTTATAAACTTTTAACTAACTAAACCTGGATGTTATCACGGTAACAACAAGTAATAATTAATGTTTCGACCACATTGCAGTGACTGTGGTCACAAGTACGAGTAGACACAATGGCTTGGCCTCCTGCTATTAAAATAACGATGCTGTCTTCCCCATCTGTGACACCCCAAAAGTTGAACTTCCAACAAGATAGCAGATAACTGAGTGATTTAATTTCCTTTGAAACGAAAGAAAGTGGAACGGAGTTACAAGTTTAATTGTATTTCAAAGTAGTTCGTTAATTTGCTAACATGCTCGCAACTTTAACCCTTGTTTGGTAATTGACGATTGTGTAGTATGTTATTCTCTTTAATACAACACTAAGTCTTTTTGAACACCATAATTGTAGTAAGAAGAAAAAAAACTGTGGTACATAAGTAAAGAAAAAAATCCGAGGTAAGCAATAAGCGACCTTTTTTTTAATACCACATTTCTAAGCTTTCTTTTAAATGTCTATATATAAATCATAGCAAAAAAAACTTCCATTGCTAAGTTTGTATTTAGAAAAAAGATAATATAAACTTTTTCAAAGGTTCGCATAATAAGTACTTTTGTAAATAAATAAGTAAAACCGGGTATAAGGCTTATTTTTATTCAACCAAAAGCGTGAAATGGAGTAACAGAATCTGAAATTTTAGATAGATATCGGTTTCATGGTGATAAAAAAAATATTTTCAAAATAAAATTAACGTATGTTCCGATGAAAATCGTAAATCACTAATTTCTCCGATAATACTGTGACGTTTGGTATTAAGCTTTGTATATAATACAGTGTGTGGTCCGGAAACGGGGATAATATTTAAAACAGAGGATCTATAAGTCACCGGTAATTGGATCGTAATGGTCCCACTTAATTAAAATCAAAACTTAACTTTTGTTTTTTTCTAACAAACTTAATCGTATATTCAATGTACGCCATCCTAGAACCCAACTGACGTCGCCTGTCACGCTACAAATATCAAACATTTTGCTTTACATTGCTTCTTGGAATAAACTTTAAAGTGTAATAAAAATTAAAAAACTAATTATTTTTAAAAGTAGCTGAACTAATGTTGTTCAGTTTGACCAGTACGATCTATGTTTTTATTATTTGCTCATGTTACAGGCCACACCCGGTATTGGTAAGAAATATAAGTACCCTAATCAATACGTTCTATTCATTGGGAGACACACGTTGCAGATATCTAGGCCTAGATATATTTAAATGCCCGTTGAAAATCGTTTACAGTCAGAAGCGATCTTTAAATCGACTGGACCAGCCAAGACACGATCGAGCGGTATTAGCTGACGTCTCACTGTGTTTGCGGGGGCCGGGCTTGATTTAGTAGTATAATAGGGCGAGGGCACATTGTAAGAGATGAAGTTATCAGAATTATAAAATATGTATAAAATATGTATGTAGTGTACGTTTAGTTGTTTGGATGGTTTACTAATGTTTCGGCTAATAGCGTTTGGCAGTCTGTTTCATTTTTCAACTTTTTATTTGCTAACTATTTAATATTTCTGAAACTGAACTGGATTTTTATAAAACTAACCCAACCTAACCTAATGGCCCTGAAATAAATCCTGAAATATTTACAGTTTTATTTACAATTTAGAAATACAAACATTTAGAGTTTGCGGAATGAAAAATTGCGAAATGAAACAGGTTGCCAAACGTTACTCGTACGTTGCAAAAAGGCAGTCATCATCATCATCATCATCAGCCCGAAGACGTCCACTGCTGGACAAAGGCCTCCCCCTTAGAACACCACAATGAACGACAACTCGCCACTTGCATCCACCGGTTTCCCGCTACTCACACGATGTCGTCAGTCCACCTGGTGGGAGGCCTGCCAACGCTTCGTCTTCCGGTTCGTGGTCGCCACTCGAGGACTTTTCTCCCCCAACGGTTATCTGTTCTTCGAGCGATGAGGCCTGCCCATCCAACCAACCCAACTATCCAACTATCCAACTATCTATCTATAACAGCCCTTAATAGCGCCCGTCTTCGGACATAGGACATCAACTTTTCCAGTCTTGCCTATCCACTGCCACTCGCATCCAGTTTACGCCAGCTTGTTGCCTACCTCTATCGTCTGTCCATCTTTTTGGTGGTTATCCTCTACCGCGGGTTTTAGCACGGGGTCTCCACTCCAGGGCTCTCCTCGCCCAACGACTGTGGTCAATTCTAGCAATACGAATATGTCCTGCCCATCTCCACTTTCTGCGTTTTATTTCTGTTATTACGTCATTCACTTTAGTCTTCTGTCTGACACGGAGTTTCTCAGCAGACCTTTCTGTAAAGGTGGTGGTTTCCATTCCATATGTGAAGACGGGCAAGACACACTGTTTGAATACCCTGGGTCTTATGATATTGCGTTTTTAAATTAATAGTTTATAGTTCATTAATATGGACCTCCACAAAGTGAACGCCTGATTCAATAAATTATAATGAGTCTCTAAGACAGAATATAACGTAACCGAGTTAGGGCTGCGCGTAGAATAGTCTATAGTAAATTTATACCTACAATTAAGTAACATTTGTTTCCAAAAAAAATCCTTAACACACCAGTCACTGGAGCAATTCACTTGATCTAAACTATTGTGTGTATGTATTATATTGTTTGTTGTTATTATATGTATTGTATTGTTGTGTATTGTCTATGTCGGTGGCGCTATTTCACGATATGTCTAGGAATGTATGTATGTAAAAATACTTTATTGTACATAAAACACAAAATAATACAAAAAGAAAACAACAAAACCAAAAGAGTACAAAGGCGATCTTATCCCTAGAAGGAAGGAAGGGAATTTCGTGATCTGGCGGATTTTGCGATCGGCCGTCGACATCTACATTGTGTTGGTCTTCACTTTAGTAAAATTGGATTTATTTTTAATGTATGATAATCAGATGGTCCCAAAGGAAGAATAGCGCCATTCCAAAGACCGGCAATTTTGCTGACTTGGGACCATTTCATACAATTTTTTTTTAACCCCCGACGCAAAAAGAGGGGTGTTATAAGTTTGACCGCTATGTGTGTCTGTATGTCTGTGTGTGTCTGTCTGTCTGTGGCACCGTAGTTCTTAAACGGGTGGACCGATTTGAATGCGGTTTTTTCAAATTCAAAGCAGGTTTTCTAGCGAATGTTCTTAGACATGTTTTCATCAAAATCGGGTCAGCCGTTTTTGAGATATTGAACTTTGAAGTGACAAAGTCGGGGGTTTTCCAATTTTTTGGTTGGTTATGTTATTGCGTACTTTGCCACGAATAAATGATTTATTTCTTCTTGCTTAAACTATTCCAATATTTTGTATGAACGCTAACGTTGAATATTAATCAGTATAACCGTAGCCTTACTGCAAACCAATGTCTCCGGATAAATGGAACAAAACGGACCCCGTCCCCTCCACTAAAACATGAGAATGCTTTCCCGGGACACGAAGGTTTACCGGGAAATCACGATTCTTTGCACTGTCGGCTAATACTGGATGATAGCAAGATAAAAAGGACCAAATTTTAATAGGTAAGTACGTAGTTCAATTAAGGTAATGGCATCAATTATGGTCATGTTGAGCTCAGTAGACAGCACGACAATGCCTTATAGCTCACCATTCATTAACTTTAGTAGTTATGATTAGAATCATCAATTATCTAAACATTAGTGTTATTAAAAGAAAGAAAAATATATATATATTACTAATACTAATATTATAATATTACTAATATTATTAATGTTAATTTAAAAGAAAGTAGTGTCCGTCCGTGTCTTAAAATTTTGATTAAGTAACGAAAAAAAAACATGATTTGTTTATGTCTATGGCTGGTGCTTTTACAACAAAAACAACACATATAACCTAACCTAGCTAACAAAAAATTCAATATCTCAAAAACCGCTGAACCGATTTTGATGAAACATGTCTAAGAACCATTGCTCAGACGACCAAGACCAGATGGCCTAGTGGTTAGAAAACTTGACTACGAAACTTGAGGTTCCGGGCTCGATTCCCGTGTCGGGGCAGATTTTTGTATGAAAAATACGAATGTTTGTGCGGGTCTTGGGTGTTTAATATGTATTTAAGTTTGTCTCTATATCTATATAATTATATTTATCCGTTGCTTAGTACCCATAACACAAGCTTTGCTAAGCTTACTTTGGGACTAGGTCAATTGGTGTGAAATGTCCCGTGATATTTATTTATTTTTATTGCTAGACCCTGCTTTCAAATAAAAAAAATCGAGTTCAAATCGGTCCACCCGTTCAAGAGCTACAATGCCACAGACAGACAAACACACATAGCGGTCAAACTTATAACACCCCTCTTTTTGCGTCGGAGGTTAAAAATTAATTAAAACGTTCTTCATAGCAACGCTTTTAATCATCCAGACCGGCTAAGTCTCCTGAAATCGAGCCCTCAATACGTTTCGCCACTTCATTGATTTACTTATCTCGAAAAATACTCTTATTTTTGTTCCTTTCGCGTTAATTGTATTTTCGTGTTGATTTTAATTAAAGATGACTTGGAAAAACAGCCGACACCGTGCGACGCTCTGCTCCCGTTTTAAAATACCGTTATTTTTTAGCTGAAAGGGATTAATGAGCAGAGTCAGAGCAGGTCTTTTTTATCGGAAACCTTTGTCTTGCCTGTATTTTGATGACAACATAATAGGTAATCCAACTTCGACAAAGAGGTCTAAAGAATCCAATTCCGACGGGTAAACAGATATTGGAAAAATTCCTGACATTTATTTATTTATTTTAAAAATATATTTACGTGGTGTGGGTAACAGTTGAACATCATGTAAACGAAACTATAAATCATATTGTTATTATAATCTTATGTTATTATCTTCTCGTCCGAAATTCCGCATTTTTTTAAAGTGAGTCTACAACTAGTGTGTTGTCGGAGATAATTTTATTTTGCAGGTGCAGGTTATTTTTTATTTTTTGTAAGGAGAGGTATCGAACGAAAAAGAGTGCGTATCGAACTGATCGAGATCTCTCTGCAGGCAGATGTTATGCCTGGAAATTGACACCTGAATAAATTGGATATTTTTTCATAATCCACGCACATATATACTCGTACCATCTATATGAACCCATACGTGACAAAAACAACTCTCAAAATATTATCAAATTTGCAACGTTACAAATTGTTTCCCCGCAAATCACCCAATGTAATCTAACACTGCCGCTATATTTACCTTATATTTATGAAGTATTTATCCTACAGAGGTGCTAAACAGGAAATAAGGTAAGCGTTGTGCCAGGAAACGTTGTCTCATTACGGGTTTTTCCTTTGAGGTTGGAAATCAAAAAGGTTGTGAGTATAAAAATGTGTGAGCTTTTAATGGGCAGTGTTATTGGTGTGTTGTTCATGTAGATGCCTGCTTCATCATTTGCTAGCAGTGGAGAAATATAAAATAAATGAACAAAAATAATTACTTTGCTCACCGACCTTATGATAGCTACGTTTATGATGGAAATGTGTGTTTATGCAGTTCCTAAACCTCCATAAACTAAGAACACAGAAATCACACAAACCCCAATTAACACCACCATCACACTATCACACTACACTGACGCGTTTCGAACTCAACCAGAGCTTATCTCCAGAAAAACACAACGTTCACCATACTACCAGATCGATCGATACAACCAAATTACAATTTATCTGTCTAGTATTAAATTCTCGTGTCGCAGAGTTTGTGACCAAACTCCTTCGAAACGGCTTGACCGATTTTTATGAAGTTTTTGTGTATATTCGGTAGGTCTGAGAATAAGACGTAAACTATTTTGCATACTTCCACGCGGATTGAGTCGCGGGCAACAGCTAGTTATAGAAAGTAATCCTGTGGCCTTACAGCATTGTCAAGCGACATATAAAGGGCCCCATAAACGGTACGATTCGTCTGTACGATCCGTCGCTTCAGACTGATCGAAACGACGAATCGATAGTGTATAGTCAATATACCTCAAACGGGACTTATCACGCTATTATTCCACAAGTAATATTTACCTCGACGTTTCGGCAACGTTACAGTTGCCGTGGTCACGAGTAGACTCCAAAAAATCGATAGTGTATGTCAAGATCGTTAACGATTTACTTCATCGAAGACGACGTCGGAGATCGCAACAAAATCCCATGCAATCATGAATATCGTAACGATGAATCGACAGTGTATATTATTATGGCTTTTTACGATCAATCGTCACGATTTTCATCAGATCGATCGTACAGACGAATCGTACCGTATATGGGGCCCTTTGATTATAAAAAATGTTTAAGTGACATAACGGTACGTCCCTTTTTCCTTCCCAACATTATGCGAGTACATTATACTCGTTAATAGCCCGTCATCTCTCTTTTCAAAGGTCTTACAGTCATATAAGCGTTTGAATTCAAAGCTCCTCTAAGTGCTCCTTATTTATTCAAATTCTCATGTTCCAAATGCAAACTGTGTCACATTACGCACAATTTAAGCGTCAAATTAAAAGCATCTTGATAAACGCACTGCGTTCAAATTTACGCAGGCTTGTGCGTGATATCACAATCTACAGTTCTACACGCAAGCTTTATTTAGAATCAGCCTTTAGCTGAGCTATGGTCGAGGTGGTGCGTATCGAATTGATTCGTGAAGAATGTAAGGGTTTTTTTGTCGCCCACGATACCGATTCCGTGATTTAGGGGCTGTTTCACCATCCATTGATTAGTGTTAACTGACGGTTAAATGTGATGCTGTCTCCGTCTATTCGAACAAAACAAATAGAGACTGCATCACATCTAAAAGTCAGCTAACACTAATCAATGGATGGTGAAACAGCCCCTTAATGGATTAATTTTAATTGTACAGTGAATGGTCGCGTTTAATCTATTACGTGCTATTAGGTACTTATAAGCTTGCTAACTATTTTACTGTTTAAGAAATTTTTCACACTAAATTATTTTTATTACTCTGGGGACTTACTTCTATACCGCGTGATATGTTTATGTCGATATTTTAGCTACAATAAAATAGCAGCCTAAGCCATAGCTCCTAAACGGGTGGACCGATTCGAATGCGTTTTTTTTATTTGAAATCAGGTTTTCTTAGACATGTTTAATGGTTTTCCAACTTTTTATTGGCTAGGTTATAGTTTCAAATTTTACATGAGGTGCTGTACCTACCTCTAGGAGATAGGGGAGTGCAGTTGGGTAAAAGTCATTCTGAATTACTAGGAATGGCGGTTGAATATTATTGAACATGAAATTTGGGCAAATGAAATTCGGTCAAGTGAAGTTATACCCTTTAAATAAGCAGAAAAATTAGAAACTTTCGAGGCACGAGGCCCTTTAGACCGCGGGACCGCGAGCGATGGCCTACGTTGCCGACAAGCGACGCCTCGGTCACTCAGTATGCTAAAAAGATGGATCTTATAACTATCGTTTCACCAACCGATTATTTGTCCTAATATAATGTTTGTCCTATTGTCAATTGTCCTATTTGTTAATAATAATGAAACCATCTACTTTTTAGGAAATTTATAAAATAAACCTAACCTAACTTAACATTCACAGCATGGAGCGACGACCTGGTTAAGATCACGATGGATGCGGATAGCACAAGACCGGTCTGAGTGGAGAGCCTTAAGGGAGGCCTATGTCCAGCAGTGGACGTCTTTTAGCTGACATGTTGTTGATGATGATTAACCTAATATTCTAAGTAACCAACGCATGAGGTGTTCTGAAATATTGCCAGTTTCAGGTGTTAGGACAATCGATCATTAGGACAAACACATTCGGACAAACGACGTTAGGCGATACGAGGGGCTCCCTAAACACAGAGTTTCTCATTTTTAACTCGCATGGCATTTCTATCCTTCTAAGGAATGTTTCGTGGTGCCATCTTACTTGTAAATTACACAATGGTTATCCAGATATACCCTCCATCAAAGACGAACAATGTAATCGTGTTTCAAATTTCAACATCGTTGCAAAATTTAATTTCCCTTACAAACTTTTGCTTTATTCTTAGTGAGTAATACAGTTTCTAAATCTCCGTGTTCGGATTTTATCTGAGGCTTTAGTTATTTTTGAAGTTAATGATGTTACATTGTTAAGTAAAATTTTGTAATCTGTAGCTGGGAATTCTAGATAAACAAAGTTACGAGTATCTTATCAAGATGCCAAGTTACGGCTAAACTAATAAAATAAAACTTAAATATATATATATTTTTGCATTTTAACTAAATAAATAATTAAAAACCACGAGACACTTGACACTAATTTGACGTAGTCTCAAATCCCCCAATCAACCAATGCAATCCCCCTGATGTTGCAGGTGTCTATGGGCGGTGGTGATCTCTTACCATCAGGAGACCAAAAAAAAGAAGTAATCAAAGCTTTTGTGTTGGGTACTAGGCAATAAATAAACATACGTATATGCGTAATACATATGTATATAAATTCATATTCATATTCAAGACCCAAGACTCAATAGCAAACATTTGTATTTTTCACGCAAATATCTGCCTCGACCGGGGATCGAACCCAGAACCTCAAGCTTCATGTCTATGAAACCTGTCTAGGTTTTCTAATCACTGGTTTATCAGGTCGTCAAATGTATTATTTGATTTAAAAAAATTAAATATACGTATCCAAATGACCGTGTAGAAGAAATCGCTTTTAAGTGATAAGATCGCCTATTACCTAAGTACCTACTTTTTGTACTTGTTTTTGGTATTGGATAAAAACAAATGAATCGTATTGTGCAATGTATTCTGAATTAATTTTGAAGAAATTTGTATGTCCGAGTATGTAAACCCTGTATGTATGTCGGTATAAAATTCCTAGGCATATTATGAAATGGCGCCATTTCATGAATTAGCTAAGGGACATCTGCCATATCATTAAAAACTCACCGTTTAACGATTTGCCTAGTGACGTTCTGGCAGATCATGAAGTTCATAGGCATATCATGAAACGCCGCCATTTCATGATTTGGCCAATTTAGGCATATCATGAAATTCCTAGGCATATCATGAAGCGCCGCCATATCGGTTCTGGCACTTTGCCGACCGCTGCCGCGGCACGGTTGCTTCGCTCGCTCGGCTCGTGCATTGTGGTCACAATTAATACCATAGATTAATACTAACCACTCCGCGCTTCGCTCGTCGTACGTAACTCAATTTTTATTTTTTTCGATACGCCTTGTATAGAGCTAGGAATATCGACGAATGCGTTGCTCTAATGCCGTATTGTTTCTCAGGTACATCGTGATATGCCTGGCCAACGTTTAGGCATATCATGAAATGGCGCCATTTCATTATATGCCTAGGACTTTCGTGATCTGGCGGATTTTACGATCGGCCGCTGATATGTACATTTCAAAATTCATTCAACGATTCATTTTTCGCGTCGTAACTTACAAAAAACACCAAGCACCTGATTTCCATAAGACTCGACCAAATCACCGAAAAAAATGTTTCCGGAAAACTCGGAATTCGAATCAGATAACAGCAGTTACAAAAGGCAAGGTACGCCTCCCTCGGCTCCCATTCCATTCAATCGTTCAAATCAAACGTTCACCCGTTCACTGAATGAAACCTAATGGAATGAGCGGGCGAACTTGGATACATTTCCGCGTAACTTTTGAGTAATAAACGCTTCAAATGAGAGTCCTGTGAGTCAGGACAGTTTGTGACTTCAAGTTTGTTGAAAAAGAAGTGAAATTATACTTACGAAAGTTTTTAACGAAAGTGCAAAAGTTGAGACTTATTTGCGGTTTTGATTATGGTTGAAAATACAAACTGAAATATAGATGCACAGAAAAACCAGAAAAATAAGACCAGCACTGGGAATCGAACCCATGTCCTCGGTATTCCGTACCGCGTGCTATACCGCTACACCACTGCTGGTCAACGGTACAGACACGAATTTACGTGCTGGTCTTATTTTTCTGGTTTTTCTGTGCATCTATATTTCAATTTGTATTTTCAATTTAGGCTTTACGGGTGACCGTTAAAGTAAAAATTTGGAATTGAAACAAAAAATACAAAAAGATTCCAAACCAATCTTAATTTGATTATGGTTTCCAGTGGGCCCGCGTGGGAACTATGGCCCAAGCCCTCTTGTTCTGAGAGGAGGCCTGTGCCCAGCAGTGGGCCGTATGACAAACGAGCAAGTAGGTCTCCTGAAGGTAAGAGATCACCACCGCCCATAGACTCCTGCAACACCAGGGGGATTGCAGTTGCGTTGCCAACCTAGAGGCCTAAGATGGGGTACCTCAAGTGCCAGTTATTTCACCGGTTGTCTTACTCTCCACGCCGAAACACAACAGTGCAAGCAATAAATCGAAAAAAATAAACCAATACACTACACTATATTGAATCGATATAATAATATAAATGAGTAGATCTAACTAGAACGCTCAGTACCTAAACATAATACAATATCATGCAAATTCATAAATAACTTAAATGAGTAATAAATAACTGACTAATAATAACTGAAATGGTAACAAATTCAGTTTATTCATTTGCCTTTCAAATCATACTTGCCGCTTCCTCAGAGTATCCGAAATCTCATTTAGGTAGGTACATAAAATATCTTTCACTTGTTAACCTAAAAAATGTTATTTAACCAAATCAGAACTGCTTATCGAGGGTTTCTTAACTTTTGATACAATATTACCTCAAATACACAAACCACCAAACACTTAGCTTTGCATTTAAAAACATAAATTTCCATAATCAGTTGATTCTGAAACTGCAAAATAAGTTTATACTCTCAAAACAAAAATCTTTGCAAAGCTACAAATATTGTTTTCACTTCTCATGCTCGTATAGTTCGTGTTCATGCTGGTTCTAGGCGACATAAAATGTATTTTTATGCTCTAGTGCATAAAGTAAAATCTCCGTCTAAGACCAAGGAAATCAGGTGTTGTCAGCCACAAACAAAAAAGTTTCAATATAAGTTTTAATTTGTATAAAAAATAATGAATAAAATTTATAATTATATAAGCAATGCATGAAAAATAAAAGGTACATTATTAGTGAACAATGTTTCCACTGTTGTTATTTCATCTCCTCGCAATCAAAGTGAAAAGCAGAGTGTAAAACTCGAGCATCAAACCCATTTTCCCCTCGACGTGTCTATCCACCCTCGCCGTACCGGCTCGAGTGGCTATATGAACGTCTCGGATAAAATGGGTCGTTTTATGCTCTTGTTGTACAATCTACTATTGTTTGTATGCTTATACTCTTTATTGTATATAAAGGAAAAACAAAAAGGAATGATTGATTATTAATGATTTTAGTTGTTTTTTATACCTACCTACTATGATTTTGCGTTTCACCCCATTCTATGATTATTTTTTTTATTACCTCTTTAGGCTGCAAATCTTACTACCTAATGCTACAAGTTGGATTGTAGTATTCTAAATTCAAATGCACACCTGCTATTGGCTGACTAACGTAGCCAATAGAGATGGGAAAACTTTGGATCTCGCGCAAATCGAGTACTAAAATCTATGTTACAAATCGAGTCAATCTGTTACTCTAATGCTTTAATTATACCTTGTCAATATGTGCTTTTTAAATTTATGCAAAAATCAAACACATACTGACAGCGGCAAGGTTTTAAAGTGTAAACATCATTGAACTCAACCGTATAAGTCGATAAACTAGATAAATTAAATAATTTTTGGCTCGTTTTTTAACCGACCTCCGTTAACGCGAAACCTCTAAAACTCTAAAACGTGTTTTTCGGATAAGACCAAGCTAAATCGATTGTTTTGTCGTACTTAATAACCTCATATATATAGCAAATTTCATTGAGGTAAATAGAGATACAGCAAATAATTCACTATTTGTAAAACTTGCCAAGTAACGATTTCAATATAACCTCATTTTGTAAATTTTACTCTCTCACCCATTTTAATGTGAAAATTTACTTCAATCGCGTCTGTTATTACGACTAAAATACCCACTATGGTCTTTTGTCGATAACTTATCTACTTAATTGAAAATAATAGCCCATCCCTAATACTTGCGAGCGTTTGAAAATGGAACCACAAATTACTTTGGCTTCGTCTGCGCGCAATCATTCGACAGCAAAATACTGGGTATCGAATTTCCAATGTTATGTTTAACTGGCTTTAACCCACGGCTTCGCATGAAACATTGCATTTGGCAATGAGGGCTATCGCGTATGAATTCGCCACTAGAGGCGCTGGTGTAGCGCGAGGTCTCCGAAATGTCAAATCTCATAGTTTTTGGGTGAGCTACGCGGGTTTATTTATAATTAGAATATTTTTGTGCATATTTTGCATTACCTGAAATTAATTATGGCACTTATGGGATAAGGGGCAATGAATGTCCGTGTTTTGAGACAGTTTTGTCTTTCGAAAACATTTGTCCTCCCTTTTTTCCGAACAAAACGGGACTACACAAGACTGTGGTTGCTCGATATTTCTATGGTACGGTTGTATTGATGTATTAAATATGATTTCAATCTAAACTTTGTTTTCACGCCCGTAATAACAGATTTTGAATGTCACACTTAAAAACCTCACGCAACAGTGGCGCCATCTAGTAAGACAAAAAAACAATAGCCCTCATTGCTTGAATGAGGGCTATCGTATTTTGTCTCACTAGATGGCGCACTGTTGCGTGAGGTTTTTTAATCATGGCTTTCATAGTCTGTTATTACAGGCGTGAAAACAAAGTTTAGATTAAAATTATATTTAATACACCTTAAAACCGTACCATAAAAATATCGAGCATGCCGCAGTGTTGCATAGTCCCCGTTTTGTTCTGAAAAAGGAACACAAAGGTTTCCGAAAGACAAAACTGTCTCAAAACACAGACATTCATTGCCCCGGAACGCATATATGCCATAAATCATTTCAGGTATTGCAAAATATTCATAAAATTATTCTAATTATAAATAAACCCGCGTAGCTCACCCAAAAACTATGAAATTTGACATTTCGGAGACCTCACGGTACACTCGCGCCTCTAGTGGCGAATTCATACGCGATAGCCCTCATTGTGCCTGCACTCTCGATGTTGTCAGTCCCCCTAGTGAGAGGTCTGCCTGCTTCATCTTCCGGTTCGTGGTCGCCACTCAAGGACTTTTCTCTCCCAACGGTTATCTGTTCTTCGAGCGATGTGGTAAAACCGTTAACACATTAACTTGCATATTCTAGAATTTTTAAGTACGTTTTAGGCAGTTACGTAGGATATCTAACCTTGAGTTGTGTAGTAGAGTTAGATTATAATCTCATACAAGAATTGCGAAACTAAAGTGGCAGTGGGCGGGGCACATTGCTCGCAGGACTGATGGCCGATGGGGCCAGAAGGTTCTCGAATGGCGTCCGCGGACCGGGAGACGAGCTGTCGGTAGACCTCCAACAAGATGGAGCGACGACTTGGTTAAGATCGCGGGATCGCGGTGGATGCGGAAAGCACAAGACCGGTCTGAGTGGAGAGCCTTGGGGGAGGCCTATGTCCAGCAGTGGACGTCTTTCGGCTGACATGATGATGATGATAATCTCATACATAACAATTGAGGATGCACCCTACCAGTTCTAGTATATGTCTTATGTATTTTATGTTTTTGCCAAAGTAACGTAACGATTTCAATATAACCTCATTTTGTAAATTTTACTCTCTCACCCATTTTAATGTGAAAATTTACTTCAATCGCGTCTGTTATTACGACTAAAATACCCACTATGGTCTTTTGTCGATAACTTATCTACTTTATTGAAAATAATAGCCCATCCCTAATACTTGCGAGCGTTTGAAAATGGAACCACAAATTACTTTGGCTTCGTCTGCGCGCAATCATTCGACAGCAAAATACTGGGTATCGAATTTCCAATGTTATGTTTAACTGGCTTTAACCCACGGCTTCGCATGAAACATTGCATTTGGCAATGAGGGCTATCGCGTATGAATTCGCCGCTAGAGGCGCTGGTGTAGCGCGAGGTCTCCGAAATGTCAAATCTCATAGTTTTTGGGTGAGCTACGCGGGTTTATTTATAATTAGAATATTTTTGTGCATATTTTGCATTACCTGAAATTAATTATGGCACTTATGGGATAAGGGGCAATGAATGTCCGTGTTTTGAGACAGTTTTGTCTTTCGAAAACATTTGTCCTCCCTTTTTTCCGAACAAAACGGGACTACACAAGACTGTGGTTGCTCGATATTTCTATGGTACGGTTGTATTGATGTATTAAATATGATTTCAATCTAAACTTTGTTTTCACGCCCGTAATAACAGATTTTGAATGTCACACTTAAAAACCTCACGCAACAGTGGCGCCATCTAGTAAGACAAAAAACGATAGCCCTCATTGCTTGAATGAGGGCTATCGTATTTTGTCTCACTAGATGGCGCACTGTTGCGTGAGGTTTTTTAATCATGGCTTTCATAGTCTGTTATTACAGGCGTGAAAACAAAGTTTAGATTAAAATTATATTTAATACACCTTAAAACCGTACCATAAAAATATCGAGCATGCCGCAGTGTTGCATAGTCCCCGTTTTGTTCTGAAAAAAGGGAACACAAAGGTTTCCGAAAGACAAAACTGTCTCAAAACACAGACATTCATTGCCCCGGAACGCATATATGCCATAAATCATTTCAGGTATTGCAAAATATTCATAAAATTATTCTAATTATAAATAAACCCGCGTAGCTCACCCAAAAACTATGAAATTTGACATTTCGGAGACCTCACGGTACACTCGCGCCTCTAGTGGCGAATTCATACGCGATAGCCCTCATTGTGCCTGCACTCTCGATGTTGTCAGTCCCCCTAGTGAGAGGTCTGCCTGCTTCATCTTCCGGTTCGTGGTCGCCACTCGAGGACTTTTCTCTCCAACGGTTATCTGTTCTTCGAGCGATGTGGTAAAACCGTTAACACATTAACTTGCATATTCTAGAATTTTTAAGTACGTTTTAGGCAGTTACGTAGGATATCTAACCTTGAGTTGTGTAGTAGAGTTAGATTATAATCTCATACAAGAATTGCGAAACTAATGGCAGTGGGTAGGGCACATTGCTCGCAGGACTGATGGCCGATGGGGCCAGAAGGTTCTCGAATGGCGTCCGCGGACCGGGAGACGAGCTGTCGGTAGACCTCCAACAAGATGGAGCGACGACTTGGTTAAGATCGCGGGATCGCGGTGGATGCGGAAAGCACAAGACCGGTCTGAGTGGAGAGCCTTGGGGGAGGCCTATGTCCAGCAGTGGACGTCTTTCGGCTGACATGATGATGATGATAATCTCATACATAACAATTGAGGATGCACCCTACCAGTTCTAGTATATGTCTTATGTATTTTATGTTTTTGCCAATTAAATGAATACTGAATATTCGTGAGCATAGTCGGGTGTTTGTCGGTAGCTTTTATTCTTCGTCAAATTTTTGTGTTCCTAGCTTGTCTCAGATTAAAAAAAACTACGGTTTTGCAATGTGTTTCAGAAAAGAATAAATATGATATCATTGACGGCCATTTTTGTGTAGATACTGTACTGTGCAAAGCAATCCCCGGACCGATGCAATCCAGACCCAAACGTACCATAAATACTTGCCGCATTTCCCCGCTGAATAGCTAAATCAAAAAAAAAATCAAAATCATTTATTCAGTAAATAGGCCGCAATGGGCACTTTTACACGTCATTTTTTAAACTACCAGCGCTTTCGGAAAGACCATCATTGCCAAGAAGAATGCGCCGCAAGAAACTTGGCAGAAAGTCATTTTTTCAACATAAAATAATTACAAATAAAATACTTAAAAACTACAGTATACAATTCAATAAAGGAAAATACTAAAAAATAATAATAATAATACAGGGATGTATGGGGTCCCTTAGTTACAAAACTAAACACTAACTATTATCTACGTTCAGTGGAAGTGTAGACTGCTTCCACCGTCAGAAATTTAAAAAAAAAAAAAAATAATTTAATTCTGAAATTTACATTTCAGGTCAAGTAACCATTAAGCTTTAAAGATATATTACATTATACATTATTATGATACTCACATAAACTACTATTAAAACAGTATTCTAATTAAACGGCCACTATCACCAGTCGTTTCTTTCTCGGCGTTCAACATATAAGCAATCGTATTCCCTGGAACCATCGATAGCCTGAATCTGTAGCGGAGCAGAAAATGAAAAAGCACTTAACGTGGTGAGCACAAAAAGTAATAGCAAATCCAATTTACTGCGAAACCTTAACAGCGGTGGCATCGGTTTTTAATAAACCATCCTTAATAAAGTACGATAAAATGAGCTCGACGGCGCTACCACGGATAATCACTAAACTCGATTGATTCTGACTTTATTTTTCAAATTTCGAAATACGTACACGCCGTCCCGCTTACGCTAATTGTATTTTTTTTATTCGACTGGATGGCAAACGAACAAGTAGGTCTCCTGATGGTAAGAGATCACCTCCGCCCATAAACATCTGCAACACCAGGTATTGCAGATGCGTTGCCAACCAAGAGGCCTAAGATGTGCCAGTAATTTCACCGGCTATCTTACTCTCCACGCCGAAACACAACAGTGCAAGCACTGCTGCTTCACGGCAGGATTAGCAAGCAAATATAATAGCAAAAGAATTATATAAAAATTCGAGCACCCATTTTTCCCTCGACGTGTCTATCCACCCTCGCCGTACCGGTATAATGAACGCCTGAACGGTGGCTAAATGGCCCGTTTTATGCTCTTGTCGTACAATATACTATTTTTTATGGGGTATAGGTTTTAGTACATTACGATACTCACCAGTGTAATGTAATTTTTGAACCACTATCTCCTCAAAAATCATTTTTTTTATCTTCATTACAGTCTGAGCTGGGAAAATTATTATATGGCTTTTTAGCCATAAGCGTGGTCGTATTTTTAACGTCGCGTGACATTTCTATTCATCTTATTTACGTTCTGTGCAATCGAGATTTCTTCAGCGTTAATATAAAATTGTTTTTTCCGATAAAAACCTTTCTGTAATCCATAAAAGACTGGCTGATTAATTAGCCTAAAGCACAGCTGCCGTTAAACGAAAAAGAAAATCATTTTTTTATATTTTATGGCTTGTTTTCTGCCAGGTCGAGTTTTATGGCCAGTATTTTAATTTGCATAACACCAGTTTCACACGTGCCTGTATTTTAATACAGGCAACTTTATGCTTAGTTGAAAAAACATTACAGTCTGGGCTAAGTTAGTGGGACAGTAAAAATTAGGAAATATGATAACAAATAATTTTCATACTTACAAGATATTTGACATATTTGAGCATTTTATTCCATCATATAATTAAGTGACAGTTGGATGGTAAGCACCAACTTGTTTTTTTAACTTTGTTTCTTTGCTGTGTAAGTATATAGTTTTGCAACACACACACACAGGTATCCTCACGATGTTTTCCTTCACCGTGGTAAATTTCAAATGTCATTTCGCACATGAATTTCGAAAAACTCAGAGGTACGGGCCGAGGTTTGAACCCACGATCCTCTGCTTGAGAGGCAATAGCTCAAACCACTAGGCCACCACGGCTTCAAACCGCAGGTAAAAGCTACTACAAGTAAACTTCATAAATCATTGGTAAATTAAATATTTTATGTCCAATACATTCTGCTTTCTACCAATTTATTTCAAAACATAATCCACTGCCAATTTATTTCAAAACACAATCCACTGACGATTATATCAAATTAAAAAAAATATTCAAGTGACAGCTAAATTTAATTTGCAAAATGGCGCGCCCAGCGAACCAATAACGATCTCTCATTCCAATGCCCACAATGATTGTTTATTTTAATACCCACAGGCTGCCGTGCAAATTAACGTGGGGGATTATATCCAATTTATGAAAAGGAGAATTATGTTTAAAAAGAATACATCATTTTGATGTAAATGAAATTTTCTCAAAAACTTACTGCTTCAAGGTTGTTATTCAATGAACCTAACCGAACCTAATCTGTCATGCATGCATGATTTTAATTTATATTTAAAATAAAATAGAAAAAATATCATGGTAAACTTGACACCAATGACCTAGTCCCACACTAAGCCAAGCTTGTACTATAGGCAACAGATAAACATACTTATATAGATAAATACATACTTAAATACACATTAAACATACAAGACCCGAGAACAAACATTCGTATTGTTCACACAAATATTTGCCCCGGCCGGGATTTGGACCCGAGACCTCAAGCTTCGTAGTCAGGTTCTCTAACCACTTAGCCATCCGGTCGTCTTTTCAATGTAAATATTACAAATAAATAAATAAATATCACGGGACAATTCACACCAGTTGACCTAGTCCCAAAGTAAGCTTAGCAAAGCTTGTGTTTGGGTACTAAGCAACGGATAAATATAATTATATAGATAGATACATACTTAAATACATATAAAACACCCAAGACCCGAGAAAAACATTCGTATTTTGCATACAAATATCTGTTCCGACACGGGAATCGAACCCGGGACCTCAAGCTTCGTAGTCAGGTTCTCTTACCACTAGGCCATTTGGTCGTGAAAATGATACAATGTAATGTTTAATTAGTTTTAAGTATTATTAGTGTGCTCTTGCAGGGTGTCATTAACTGGCTTATGCAGTTACAAGATCGAAAAAAATACCTAATTAATTGTTTCTCCGAAAATTTATATTACACTAATCTTCTTTGTAAAATTTATGTATCTACTTCGATACTTTCCCTTTTTATCAAACGACTTCAAAAACCGGCCAAGAGCGTGCCGGACACGCCCGAAACAGGGTTCCGTAGCCATTACGAAAAAATTAAGTAATATTTTTCTAAGGATTTCGCATTTTGTACGGAATATTCCAAGTTTAGGTATATTTTATACCTTAGGCTGCTATTTACTCTTAAACTACTAATAATTCTTAAGAAAACTTAACCATTATAGTTTTCCTTATAAGTTTGATATACTTACTACCATCCTGAATTTTTCCACCCACCGGCTTAGATTTTAGAGGGGGGGGGGCACGCTCGATTTTAATGAAAATTTGCACTTTAAAGTGGAATATTTTGCAAACAGATCACTGTTTTAGCAACCCCTTATTGGTTTTAAAAGACCTATCCAACGATACCCCACACTACAAGGTTGAATGAGAAAAAAAATCACCCCCACTTTACGTCTATGGGAGGTAATTTTTTTTAAATTTTTTATTGTACCATTTTGTCGGCATAGTTAACATATATATTCGTGCAAAATTACAGCTTTCTAGCATTGATAGTCCCTGAGAAAAGTTGCGGACGGACAGGCAGACAGACATGGCGAAACTATAAGGGTTCCGTTTTTGCCCTTTTGGCTACGGGACCCTAAAAAGGAGGAGGTTCTATGTTGTACTGTGGTATATATTGTACTTATAAAAAGCAGTCGATGTTGAAAAAAACGGCCGCAGTCGAACCTCGCGCACCGAGGTTTCCATACTTTGTAGTCATCTATAAATTTCCAGTGCCAGCAGAGTTAGCTCCTAAGCAAAATGGTCGCAGTGTGAGGTCATTTCCTGGTTCCTGTCATGAATAGATGGACAGGAATAAAATCAGGCTTTTCTTATTGAAATTATTAAAAGGGGTCTACACTACATAGAGGCCAGTCCGTGCCGTAGCCGGTTTAAGAATAGGATGGACTGAAGTCCTTCCGTGAGTGATGTAAAAGACGACTGAGGGACTTCATGCGAGAGCGGGGATCAGCACTCTATTGCCAATCACGAACTTCAGACTCCAGCACTGCTGTGGGGACGGCAAAGGTAAATTACTTCGCAGGTTAGTGCGAGTTTCTTCACATTTTTTTCTTTCGCCGTAAATCTCGTGGTAAATTTTAAATGTAATTCCGCACATGATGAAAAACTCACAGGTGCGAGGGTTCAGAAGCAGGAGTCATTTGAACCCACGATCCTCTGCTTGAGAGGCCATGGGTCAAACTTTTAGGCCGCTACGGCTTTTATTTGGCGGAGCTTCTGTCAGAAGAAGAAAACATTTTTTGCCAATAACCTAAAGTGTGCGGTTAACGTATCGTGCTGGGCTGCCGTAACGCCCAGCCAATAACGAGCCCGTGCTTGCCCTGCATTAGCCCAAAATGAAGGCTTTCACAATCATTCCTGGCTTATAGTAAATGTTTGCCTATTAAATCAAACTACTGTATGCTTTCGGCCCAATCGATGGAAACAATAACGTTGGGTTTGTATTTTTATAATATTTTTATGTATATGTCGGCGGCCGATCATAAAATCCGCCAGATCACGAAATTTTTAGGCATATCACAAATATCGACAAATGTCCGTATTCCGGATATGAAAGAGGGAGTATAGCTAAACATAATGTAGATATGCCGTTACCCAGGAAACGTTTGAGCAAACAGCTCAGTTGTTCTATTTCGGTGGGTCATTTTATCCGTCAAACCACTTGACAAGGGCCGCAACCCGCGGACAACTCCTTGTGTTTGTAAAGGTCACAATAGCGCTGTTTGCTTTACTACGTATTGAGTTTCAAGTGAATGAAAGCAAATCATTACTGTGAATAGAAATATATAGACTTTTGTAAAGTAAATTTGTGAGAGATTTAAATTTTAATAGTAGCTGTCTAACCCAACCCCATAGCCCAATTTCTATGTCGCTTCCTAACTGGCAATAGCTTAGCAACTGCGGAGGACTATTCGCTAAAATAATTTGAATGGAAGAAAGAAAAAAAACACTTATTCGTGACATTAAGGTTTCAAAAAAAAGAGTAAAAAGGAAACAGATAATCACGAAATGGTCCCAGTCCCAACTTAGCATGATCTTGGCCTTGCAGCCGCGCTGCTCTTCCGTTGCTATTTAAGGTTACTAAGATCGTTGTAATGTTTCTCTATCGTTTGCCCGAATTTCATATGCCCGAATGTATCGTTTTCTTAAATTTTCATTTGCCATAAAGTAATTTATTTCTGAAATATTCATTTCTTCAGAGTTGATATTAAACTAACCTAACGTACTGCATTCTAAATGCTGACGTTTAAAAAAATCCTGAAAACAGCACTGTTCTATATAATTTATGGCAAACGTTGGTATGGCAAGTGAAATTCGGGCAAATGAAATTCGGGCAAGTAAAGGTAATACGTTGTAATACTTGATGGATGCAGAAGGCAAATTGTTTTCAAGTTTTTGGGTCACTCAGTTCCAACATTCCAGGTTTGGTGAATAGTCCCTGAGTAAAAAACGAGAAACCAGAAAATATATCAACTGTGTAGTGTATAAGTACCTAAGGCTTAGCGAAGCAGAATGCAGTTGGTAGGACCTTGTGCAAGGTCCGCCCGGATTGCTACCACCATCTTGCTCGCTAATCCCGCCGTGAAGCAGCAGTGCTTGCACTGTTGTTTTTCGGCGTGGAGAGTAAGACAGCCGGTGAAATTACTGGCAATTAAGGTATCCCATCTTAGGCCTCTAGGTTGGCAACGCATCTGCAATCCCCCTGGTTTTGCAGTGTCTATGGGCGGTGGTGATCTCTTACCATCAGGAGACCCACGTGCTCGTTTGCCATCCAGTCGAATAAAAAAAGGATAGTTAAATAAATGAAGCGCTATCCTCCTAACGCTCAAGTCAAATTTTAGATTTATGAACATCTTTATGTCATTTATGATAGAGTTTAATTTAAAATTACATAAAGTACTTTATAAAGGACTCTGGGCGTTAGGAGGCTATTGGCTCCATGATAAACACATTCCTCACAACGCATCCTCACACATTTTCGGTGAAAATGCTGCTTAACACCTTTTTTTTCCAAAAATATTCTTATTCTAAATTGAAATACAAAACCGGCGACAAATGCTCAATTCTCGTTAGAGATTATAAGCTTTCACGGAGTTTTGAGCACCGGAAATATGGAAAAAGAAGCAATAGATTATGCCCAAATCCTATAAACCCGTGTCCATTTTTTGCGAAAAGAGACGCTTTTGTGCTCCTAAAAGTGTACTGAATTAGAAAAATATTTTCAGTATCGATTGAAAAGGCCGGCGGCGTGGTAAAAGAAATTTGATTATGGGTAAATGACAAGCAAGAGGAACACGACGATTACGCAAGAGGAAGTCACACGTAACACAGTTTATTAATTTACATCGTAAGTTATTGACAAAAATGAAGATATAACTAAATGTATCTACGGATACATTTATTTATATTACCTACTTTTTTGACTGGTGGACGGATAAATGTGATGCCGTCTCTGTTTCTTTTGTTCAAATAGACGGAGACCGATTGAATAGTCCAGCGGCGTGGTAAAATAAATTTGATTATAGGTAAATGACACGCAAGAGGAACACGATTATTATGCAAGAGGAAGTCACACGTAACACAGTTTATTTATTTACATCGTAAGTTATTGACAAAAATGAAGATATAACTAAATGTATCTACGGATACATTTATTTATATTACCTACTTTTTTGACTGGTGGACGGATAAATGTGATGCCGTCTCTGTTTCTTTTGTTCAAATAGACGGAGACGGCATCACGTATATCCGTCCTGTGATTTTTTAAAAATGACAAAATTAAACGTTTCAAATTCACGATTATAATCCGAAACCCCTCCGACTAGTTTCGATCTTTTCGGAAATCATTCTGATATTTAAGTGCGTTTGTTTACAACGGTAGCGCCCCCGCCCTCCCCCCTTCGCGCTAAATCAGCAGCGATTACAGTGAGATTGAACCGTTTAATTTTGTAATTTTTCCAATACGAGAGCTTAAATAATATTACCGAATGGCATTCTTCATAGACACCTTTGCTGCGATGCCAACTAGAGGCCTAAGATTACCTCAAGTGCCAGTTATTTCATGTCTTACTAAAACATGCAAGCACTTGCTTCACGGCAGGATTAGCGAGCACAATTTGCACAAGGTCCTTACTTATTATTTATTTTAAAACATATTGAAGTATTATTTACTCCCCAAACCGCACGCCACATTTGTCACCCAATACGAGTTAACACGCGTGCGGTTTCCCTCCGAGTTTCAGTCGCAAATAATTTAATTTGCTCGCTGCCGCCCCCACTAGTTGCGAGCCAGTTCGTTACAGCTAATGATGTGCCGTAGGCTACATTGTCGTAAAGTATTGTGAATGTAAATATTACTAGTAAACATCATGTAAGTTTTACGTCCAGTGGCTCTTGTGTGAATATAATATATCTAGTCTTTTGGATAGCTCTGCTATAGCAAGGATATTAAGTGAATACGTACTTACGGGTTGCCACTGTTAGTGCACAGGACTGTAAGGAATGAATGGGCGAACAGCCTTTCATTCAACTGTTTAGCAATCGCTGTACTTAGCCGAAATCAGCCAGGTAGAGCTTGTCTAATTAAAAATGACGCGTCACTCACTCAACTAAATCAGTTCATTACGACTAGTTATAGAGAAAATCTTACATTAAATCGCCTGAGTCCAACGGGAAGCGAATCCCTGTTAGGCTGAGGCGGTTATTGTAAGATATGCTGTCTAAGTATTCATAATGAACTGATTTTGTTGAGTAAGGGAAGCGTCATTTTAAATTAGACAAGCGCTACTACATATTTGTATAATGTAGTACGTGTACAAAGTATTCAAAAAGTCCTGAAGGTAGTATAATTTAACATCTTCGAATTAACATAATTTTCCACTTGTATCTTAAATATTAGTTATTAGTGTAATCAGTAATGTTAATGTGGGTTAATTAAAAGTTCAGGATTTTTTTAACATCATGTATAATATGGTTATTGTACGTACATTTTCCCAGGATACTACGATGTACGTGAAACTGTGACTTTTTGATTAAAGCTTAAACTAAAAAATCTAAATCTAATATTGGGCTTTTAATACCATACCGTAATATACGACGTTACCAAATAAACGCACTATCTGAAACTTCCTAACTGGAATATTAGCACTATGAACTAAAGATTCCCACAAAGTCGTGTTCTCTCTCCATTTGACTTTAGCTTGTTTGCCTTCGAAACATTGATTCGACGCTCTGACTTCAAATAGTTAGGAAAATGTAGCAATCAAATAGTGTTTGCATCTGTACTGTACGGTAAAGTTTACACAAATTGTCGCTAGATGGCGCTGTACCCACCAACGCATTTTCTGAATCGCGCTTACGTTTGGTCGACGTAGATCCTTTAAGTAGCGGCACTATTTTTTTATTATTATAGAACATCAAGTGACAAATTGTTTCATTTCACGTGCCCTTTTTGAAGAAATATTATTAGTACAAACAAATAGAAATGTACAATTTTATACCTTTTGCTCTCATAACACATTTAAGTCGCACAATAGTTCAGCAACGCATAATAATTTAGGTGTACACCCATAACATCATCGTTATATAGAATTAAATACACACCAAATATACCTACGACTAGAGAGAGCCATATCGAGATAACAAACTGAGACCTGGATGCACAGAAAAACCTGAAAAAGAGACCAGCGCTGGGAATCGAACCCAGGTCCTCAGCATTCCGTGCTGCGTGCTATAACCCCTACACCATCGCTGGTCTCTTTTTCTGGTTTTTCTGTGCATCCATGTCTCAGTTTGTATTTTCGATATGGTTTTCACGGGATAACCGTAAAAGTAACAAATTTGGAGTTGAAATAAAAAATACAAAAAGACTCCAAGAAACCAATCATGACTAGATAGCCGTTTTAGCGTGAACAGTAACATCACACACACGCACACTCGCGCATTTTTACCCCCGACGCAAAAAGAGGGGTGTTATAAGTTTAACCGCTATGTGTGCCTGTGTGTCTGTCTGTCTGTAGCACCGTAGCTCTTAAGCGGTGAACCGATTTGAATACGATTTTTTTTATTTGAAAGTAGGTTTTCTAGCGATAGTTCTTAGATATGTTTTATCAAAATCTGTTTAGCTATTTTTGAGATATTGAACTTTGAAGTGACAGAGTCAAGGGTTTTCCAACTTTGTGTTGGTTAGGTTATTTTATACGAGATGGAAACCGAGTTGCAGGTTACCTGATAAGAGGCATCACCGCAACACAAGAGTTATCACGGCAATTATATTATTAACTAGTAGAATAATTAGTTTTGTAGTCATTAATTCATGATAGATAGGACCCCGCAAAGTCAAACGCTAAGACGCAAGATGCCACAAACTTACCGCCCCTCGCTCCCTCGTGCGTAATTACATAACTTCTAGCTAATTACTATTATCATATAGATAAATCTCGGCCAACGTTGCTCAGGGGAATACGAACACGCCAATGTTCCAATAAGCAATCATACACAAAGTGCAAATGATCTTTGAATGAGGGCTATCGTTTTTTGTCTCACTAGATGGCGCACTGTTGCGTGAGGTTTTTAAGTATGGCTTTCAAAGTCTGTTATTACGGGCGTGAAAACAAACTTTAGATTAAAATCATATTTAATACATCTTAAAACCGTACCATAAAAATATCGAGCATGCCACAGTGTTGCATAGTCCCCGTTTTGTTCGGAAAAAAGGGAGGACAAAGGTTTCCGAAAGACAAAACTGTCTCAAAATACAGACATTCATTGCCCCGGAACGCGTATTTGCCATAATTAATTTCAGATATTGCAAAATATTCACAAAATGATTCTAATTATAAATAAACCCGCGTAGCTCACCCAAAAACTATGAGATTTGACATTTCGGAGACCTCACGCTACACTAGCGCCTCTAGTGGCGAATTCATTCGCGATAGCCCTCATTGAATATAACACACCTACCCTTCGCTTCTGCAAATACTCGAAAAGGGAGTAGCAAGCTGAATCAAATTAAAACATTCATACGCACAAAAAGCTTTTGTTTAAAATTACATTTTTTAATACAAGCTTCTTTGCTGACTTTACTTTTTGTTGACTTTACATTTCCGTACCAAATTTCAAGTCGATGCCATTAACCTTTCAGGAGTTTTATCTTGCGGAGACGATCTTGGCCGGACTACCAAGATATCACTGCCAGATTATCGCAATCCGACCACAGGAAGTGGGTCAAATTTAGCTTCTAAGATTTGACCCAATACAAGCTAAAAAGCTTGAAAAAATCAAAATGGTTGCAGCTTGTAAAACTCACTTTCCCAAAATGTACATACACTTTGTGTAAGTGTACCATCAGCCAAATATGTGGTCTACCACCCTAAAGTCGATAATCGTTTGCATGTCATAGAACAATAATGCCAATAGACGTGTCTGTCAACTTGAAAGTTCCGCTTTAGCGACATATTCATTTGATAGGAACTTGTTTAAAAATTGATAGACCACTTATTTGGCTGATGGTACCTTGCACAAATTGGAGGAACACACCGTTGAATTACTTTGCAATTTTGTTCCTTACGATGTTTTTCATCAACGTAAAAGTCGTGCTAAATTTCAAAATATTTACTTTCGCACATACATTTCGAAAAAATCAGCGGTGCAAGCCCGGATTGGAAGTATTTGTACCCACGATCCACTGCTTAGCGCAACGTAGAAGTTCACCAATGAGATGGACGGATGACCTGGTTATAATTGTTGTAAATGTAAGATTGGGTTTTTTGGAATCTTTTTGTATTTTTTATTTCAATTCCAAATTTTTACTTCCATCAGTGGACCATCAGTGGTGTAGCGGTATAGCACGCGGTACGGATTACCAAGGACCTGCGTTCGATTCCCAGTGATGGTCTTATTTTTCTGTTTTTTCTGTGCATCTATATTTCAGTTTGTATTTTCAATGTTGTAAATGTGTATTGTACGTATGGTTCATCACCATTATCATCATAATATCAGCCATAGGACGTCCACTGTTGGACATAGCAGGCCTCCCCCATAGACCTCCAGTTGCCTCGGTTGGAAGCGGCTTGCATCCACCCGCGTAGAAGTATGAAAAATAGTATTTACCTCCATTCTCAGACCTACACCAGATGCTAAAACATATTTCTTTTTAGGGTTCCGTAGCCAAAATGGCAAAAACGGAACCCTTATAGTTTCGCCATGTCTGTCTGTCTGTCTGTCTGTCCGTCCGCGGCTTTGCTCAGGGACTATCAATGCTAGAAAGCTGTAATTTTGCAAGAATATATATGTAAGCTATGCCGACAAAATGGTACAATAAAAAATTAACAAAAACAATTTTTTTTAGTGTACCTCCCATAGACGTAAAGTGGGGTTGATTTTTTCCTTCTCGTCCAACCTTGTAGTGTGGGGTATCGTTGGATAGGTTTTTTAAAACCATTAGGGGGCTGTTATGACGATTTTTCGATTCAGTGATTTGTTTGAAAAATATTCAATTGCATTTTTATTGCCTCTAGGCTGGCCACGCGTCTGCAATCCCCCTGGTGGCAGGTGTCTATAGGCGGTGGTGATTTCTTATCATCAGGAGACCCACTTGCTCGTCTGCCATCCAGTTGAATAAAAAAAAATCAACTTGAAAGTGCAAGTGCAACTTAAAAATTAGCTTACCTTGAAATTTTTTTTATGTACCTACCTACAGTCGAACAAACTACAAAAGTATGGGTTGTCAACATGATATTTGAAACACAAAGGTTCCACTCTGGTGAATGATTCAGTTTATTAGACTTGTTACTTCAGTTATAGTTTTCAAACACCTGTCACTTTGGCATACGCTCTTCAGCCTTTCTCCACCCGGATCGACTGTCCGTACGGACCCGTCGTCTACGCTCTCTCTTCCAGACCGGTTCCTGCTGTCTCCACAATGTCACCGGACCGTTGAGCAGGCGGTCTGCCCACATTTCTTTTCCCTAACCGGGGTCTCCACTCCAAAACGCGCTTGCTCCGCGCTTACAATATAATGGTGTACAATTGTAGTGTATAAGCTCTCCGTTCATATACGATAATTAAGAGACTACAACCCTTAAACATGATATTTATCTAAAGGTCACGCGGCATCTATGTCAGAATGTCAGGCGGACGACATTCTCCGAACCTTATTACGGGTTCCACTTGAGTTATTCCTTGCACGTGTATTAAATTGCTGTGGGATGATGTACTATTCGATTAGGGAGTTAGGTACGATTGTAAAAGGATATGCCCTTAGTGTTATCAATATCTAACAACTTTTTTACCCCATCGCAAAAAGAGGGGTAACGTGTTATAAGTTTGACACCAATGTCTGTCTACCGTCTGTCTATTGGTAGCATCGTAGCTTTCGATCGGATAAAACTATTTCCAAGCGTTTTTTGATATAAAAGCAAATTTCTTAACGGTGGTTTTTAGCTATGTTTCATTACAATAGGTTCACCCGTTTTTGAGATATTGAATTTTAATTAGTTAATTAGGTTATTAGTAAGTATTATTCTTACACCGTTTAACAAGCAACTCCTGTGTATTTATGTGCGGTGATGTCGGAAAGGGCTTGAATGATTTTGATGAGTTGTTCTCTCTAAATCCTGTTAAATATTGTTAGAATGATTGGGGCGTACCAGTGCCGTGCTGGTTTTTAGAATAACGGACCCGTCTCTTTCCATTAGTGTTGTTAACGACTAAGAGAATCTAAAGAGTGAGTAGCAGCTCTAATGCGAACTATGTACTGCAGCTCTGCGGTGTGAAAGGCAAGGGAACTATGTTCCCAAGAAAGTCACGATGAAGGCTCACTGCCGACCCTCATCGGATGAACATGACCACCCTGTCAAGAGCCTAGCGGCTTAGAAAAAGAGTGGAACGTCCGATATGAAGTTCCAATTTTGGTTTTTCACTGCGATTATAATTTGGTCTCGCAATTGAGTAAGTAGGTAATGATAAAAATAATTAAAGGCACCGCAAACTTTTGCAGACCAAAGATAGCCTACAAATCACAGATATAGATTACACTAGATTACGCAAATGCATCTACTTCGCGTGTCCGAACCCCGACAAAGGTCGGGGTTGGCCCCATACAAAGACTGACCGCTAACTGACTAATCATGACTAGTGACTGACTCAAGCCCCTCGGCGCGGGCGGGCGGCGCATTTGAATCGATTTTGCGCGCACATCGGGGAATTCACATCGCTAATTCGCTCTTGAGACGTGACAGTAGATATAAAAAAGTGACACGGTTGGTTTTCATACAGATTGAGGTGTTTGCTTTATCTAGTGTAAACTATATCTGTGCTACAAATAGATTTCGTTTCTTCTGAACTTCTAAATCTCAAAAAAACTTCCAAATGAACCTCTGTTTTTCCTAATTTGGCTTCAGGTATCTTTAAATAGAAAAGGGATCAGTGTCAATCAGCAAGACGGATTGGGAGTTTGGAGAACTTCCCTGATGAATTGAGCACAAGTTTACCTGAGGCTTTGGACGTTGTATCCCTGAAATCTGTTTTAAAGTAAAATTTATTGACAATGGCGCGGACAGTAGAATTGATTACTAATGTACACAAAGTTTTCCTATTATCTTTACCATAAGAAAGCAAAGTCTAAAAATATAACCAGTGCAGATTAAGTACTATTTTTTTTACCAAGGATAGCAAGCTAGCAACACTGGCTAAAATTTCAAAATTCAAACTTCGTATTTTGCCGTCCCGCTTATATCATTTTAATACGAGAGAAAAAGGGACAAAACGACATAAACTACGATTTTCAGTCCCACTTCAGCTTATGGCTGCTTGGAATATTACATAGATACATACATTTTGGTTTCCTATCCAATGTGCCATCCAAGCAATTAAATGTTGAAAACTCAACCGAAGATTTCGTTAACAATCTCATTTTTAGGGTTCCGGAGCCAAAATGGCAAAAACGGAACCCTTATAGCTTCGCCATGTCTGTCTGTCTGTCCGTCCGTCCGTCCGCGGCTTTGCTCAGGGACTATCAATGCTAGAAAGCTGTAATTTTGCACGGATATATATGTAAACTATGCCGACTAAATGGTACTTACAATAAAAATTTAAACAAAATTTTTTAGGACCTCCACAGACGTTGAGGGGTGTTTTTTTTTTCTCATCCAACTTTATAGTGCGGGGGATTTGTTGGATAGGTCTTTTATAACCATTAGGGGTTTGTTAAGCGATTTTTCGATTCAGGGATGTGTTTGCGAAATATTTAACTTAAAATCGAGCGTCGTCCCCCCCCCCCCCGCTAAAATCTAAACCGGTGGCTGGAAAATTTTGAAAAAATTCAAGATAGCAATAAGCATATCAAACTTTCAAGAAAAACTATAACGGCTAAGTTTTCTTGAGAATTATTAGTAGTTTAAGAGCATCCTATGGTATAAAATATACATAAACTTGGAAGATTCCGTATAAAATACGAAATCCATAGAAAAATATTAATATTTTTTTCGTAATGGCTACGGAACCCTATTTTGGGCGTGTCCGACACGCTCTTGCCCGGTTTTGAATACAAGCTTTTTGTTGATTGTACTTGCATTGTCACCCAAATAATCCGTACCAAGTTTAAAGTCAATTCTATTTATCGTTGAAGAGTGCCGTCCTGCGAAAACAATCCTGGCCCCCAGAATTCCACCACCAGATATTGTCACTGAATTTGCATAAAATACGCCAAGTTGCAGCTCAATCAAATACCAGGAAGTAGTCAAAAGTTTGGTTTCCGAATTTTGAAACCACAATTACTAAACAAAATTACTTATGGTAGTATTTACTTACGAACGTTGCAAGCTAAATAAAAGCATGTAATAATGATTGCCGAATGAAGATTTGACCTATCGCCTCTCAAACAGAGGTCGTGGGTTCAAACCCCGGCTCGCACCTCTGAGTTTTTCGAAATTCATGTGCGGAATTACATTTGAAATTTACCACGAGCTTTGCGGTGAAGGAAAACAGGAAACTTGCACAAACCTGCGAAGAAATTCAATGGTGCGTGTGAAGTTCCCAATCCGCACTGGGCCCGCGTGGGAACTATGGCCCAAGCCCTCTTGTTCTGAGAGGAGGCCTGTGCTCAGCAGTGGGACGTATATAGGCTGGGATGATGATGATGATGATGATGATGAATAATGATTGATGCCATGTCATCAAAGCTGATGTTTTAGTCATTAATTAAGGTCAAGGACATGTAAACATCATGTGATTTGTGTTTCATTGATTTATACATAAACATTAGGATGATTACTTTGTTTTATTCCATTATTCGGGAAGATTGATGATTTAACATTTGTTAAAAAAAGAAAAAAAAATCGTGTGGCCTGGATTTGAGTCCCAGTTACTTATGCTTATCTTCAGCTTTATACTTCCCGCTGGAGGGCACAGGCCTCCTCTCAGGATGGGAGAGCGTGGTCCGAAGTTCCACGCGGGCCCAGTGCAGATCGGGAACTTCAAACACACCATTAAATTTCTTCACAGGAATATGCAGGTCTCCTTTCAATGTTTGTCTTTACCGTAAAACTCATGGTAATTTTCAAATTCTGAATAACTCAGAAGTACCTAACTAAAATCCCCGGCTCGAACCCACGATCCTGTGCTTGAGAGGCCGTAGGTCAAACCAGTAGGCCACGCCTTTTAGTCCACATCTTCGCTTACCATTACGAATATGATTGTGATCAAAGGACTATTTCTGTATTTAAAAAAAAATTACCACCACCGTTCTATTTACTTGAACAAAATGCGAACTTATTCTTTCTCTGCTTTTTCTAACTATTCGCCTGACTCGAACTTGGCTAACTCTTCTTAAAACCACTCAATAATTCAAGCACCCTCGCCAAAGTGAGATAAGTGCAAAAATCTAATTAATTAACAAAGCATTTTCCTAATGAATGTTTGATGACGTAGCAACACTGTCGTTATTCGGGCTCAGATTAAAATTCACTAATTTATTGTTGGGCTGAATTGAGTTTGGGGAAACACCTCGGACATAATCATATTCAATCTTTATTTCTATTAAACGGTTTAAAACTTAAGTAAAATCTATATATATAAAAGAAGAAACTGACTGACTGACTGACTGACTGACTTATAGATCAACGCACAGCCCAAACCACTGGGGCTAGAAACTAGAAATTTGGAATATATGTTCCTTAATAGATGTAGACGCTCACTAAGAAAGGATTTTTCGAAATTCCCACGGGATAGGAAATATCTAAACTTTTTTTCGCTTCTTTGTTTGTAGTCGAATCTCTGAAACTATTGAGCCGATTTTAAAAATTCTTTCACCGTTAGTAAGCTACACTATCCTTGATTGACATGGGTTATTTTTTATCCGGGATAATGCAAAATTCCCGCGGATAGAAATAAATTAATTCAATTACGGAGCTGATTTAAAAAAACTTACATATTATGTGATATGACTATCCCCAAATGACAAAGGCTACTTTTTCTTCGGGAAATTGCTTAATTCCCATGGGATAGAAAAAAACTGAATGCAACTTCGGGGATGATTTTAAAAATTCTTACATCAATAGAAAGCTACACTATTCCTCATTAGTTTAGACTACTCTTCTTCGGGAAAATGCAAAATTCCCGCGGGATAGAAAATAAGTGAATTCAAGTTCGGGTCTGATTTTAAAAGTTCTTTCAACAAAAGTAAGCTACAGTATTCCTGATTGACATAGAAACGTTTTTCCGTGAAAATGAAAATTTCCCGCGGGATAGAAATAAGTAAACTGAACTTTGGCACTGCTTTTAAAAATTCTTTCATATGATATGACTATCCTCGATTGACATAGGCCACTTTTTTTCGGAAAATCCAAAATTCCCATGGGATAGAAAAAACTGAATTCACTTCAGAGCTGATTCTCCACTAATATAAAGCTACACTAATTGCTGATTGGTATAGATTACTCTTCTTTGGGAAAATGCAAAATTCCCGCAGGATAGGTATATAGAAGTAAGTAAGACAATCCCAATTCGGAGCTGATTTTAAAAATTCTTTCACTAATAGTAATCTGCAGTATCTCTGATTGACATAGGCTGCTTTTCTACAGAATAATGCAAAATTCCCGCAAGATTGAAATACTTAAGTAAATTCATCATTGGGGTTGATTTAAAAAATATATTTACCAATTGGGAGCTACATTATCCCTGATTGGCATACGCTACTTTTCTCCGGAAAACGTAAAACTCCCTCCGCGGGATAGCAAAAAGTGAATTCAACTTCAGGGTTGATTTATTTATAATTGTATACCTAACTCTACCTGAACAGTACCTGACTGCTGACTGAC